>NW_026555267.1:7800000-7973100 GCF_021234165.1 Pteronotus mesoamericanus | reverse complement strand
CCCATGAGGCTCCCTGAGCCTCAGCTTCTCCGTCTGTCATGAGAAAATAAGGCCTTTACTGCAAAACAATCACGGGTATATAAACTGATGTGCACGGCACTGCCCATCCATACTATTTGTCATTTAAGGACTCAGTTCCAGCTGAGTGTCTGTCTGCGTCACAAGGAGTAGAACCAAGGACAAGTTCAGCGTTCCCATTATAGGCAAGGCTCTGCTCCTCTGGGCACAGCAGCCTGCCCCGAGTCCTGGGAGGGGGACCCTGTCTTATCCGCACTAGTGCCCTCCTACACCCACTAGCATTTTCACGGCTAAATTCCTTCCTAGCATTTCTTAGCAAATTATTGTTTTCTAAAGCTCAACTCAAGAAGGGCAGTTGAGGAAAAGTATTGTAATTCCCCTGAAAGAATTAAATAACAATCAACGTCGAAATGATACTGACTTAATCCACCGACATAGAGCAAGACAGGAAACATTTGACACATGGATTCAAATTATCACATTTTGGGATCGGGATGGGAACACGCAGGAGAGAAGTGGTCACGTCCATGAGCTTGAAGCCCTTGTCCCGTTCGTGTAGTTCTGGCCCCCTCTGCTGCTAGTAAATGTTTGAGTTTCCTGTTGTGGTGTTTCAAGAAATAACGAGTTTTACCCTGCTGGACACGCTGGATTGAGCGGCCTGCAAACCAAAGGGTCACCGGCACACCCTGGGTTGCAGCAGGTTCCCCGTGGGGGGCGCTCAAGAGGCAACCACACATTGATGTTCTCTCCCTCTCCTTCTCCCTTCCCTTCCCCCTCTCTAAAATAAAGATTAAACATTTCTTTAAAAAAGAAATAACGAGTTTTCGAAACAAAGTAAGCCCTAAAATTGGCAAGCAATTTCAACTGTGACCCTTGATAGGAGCTGTGAATATTACGTTACTTGAATAATAATGTTCAATGACAGTGTCCAGTATAGGCCTTAGTGCTTTATGAATGATTTAACAGAAGAAATACTAAAAATAATTAAAAACATGTAAATGTCATGGAATACCAGGAGATAAAACCAGAGATGTTTGCTAATTTGTACATAAAATCTAAATTAGCAAAAGCAATATCAATTTGAATGGAAAAACCCAAGTTAGGACAAGTAGACAATACATGTCCATCACTAAAAAAGAAATGACCTTATATGAAGCATTAGGCACTAACACCCAACTTGAAGATGCTTTTGGACACACTTGCAACAATTTGGCCAACATCAACACAAAGTAAAAAAAAGGTCCTATGTCTGAAATATTTGTTACCAAAGACAGAGATTACAAGTAGAGCAATTATTGCTTCCAGTATCTTAAATGTTCATTTTTGAATGATAACTTTTAAATATTTTAACTATTAAATAGTTGCAGTATTTTTTCAATTTTTTAAATTATTTTTGTGTAAATGTTTCCTTCTTGTCACGTTTTCTACTTTCAACTGTCCTCATCTGCCAGAGAACC
Source organism: Pteronotus mesoamericanus (assembly GCF_021234165.1). Taxonomy (NCBI): domain Eukaryota; kingdom Metazoa; phylum Chordata; class Mammalia; order Chiroptera; family Mormoopidae; genus Pteronotus; species Pteronotus mesoamericanus. The sequence goes on along the minus strand of NW_026555267.1, from coordinate 7,971,625 downwards.
TTCAACATGCTATTGAATATATAATCTTGTCACGACACATACCATAATAATAAACCTTGCATTTATTATATCTTTTATAGAAACCCTCTGAAACGTTTAGTATAACCCTATCATGGAAAAGTGGTTCACTGTTTACTACATCATCATTCATTATTAGTTAAAAATATGAAAATAAGGTGTTATGAGAAATACAGAATACTTCATGATTTTGAGAATTCCCAGGAATTCTCATTTCTTATCCCCAAATCCTGTGAAAAGTTTGAAACACTGTGGTCACAGAGTCACATCCCCGCCGTGGAAGGGTCTGAGAAAGGAGAGGTCAGGAGTTGCTGCCAGTGGGGAGGGAGGAGAGGACTTAGAGGAGGCTGATTTAAGGGACGGGGAGAAAAAGCTGCCAAACAGGCCAGGCCACACTCCGTCCCAGGGCCTATGTGATGTCTCTTCCTTCCCCTGCCTGCCTCCCCAATGCTCTCCTTCAGAATAGAGATACAGGTCTAAGCTTCCTCGAGACAAGGTTTCAGCGTCTTACAGGCCTTCTCTGCCTTGCAGGATCACCTCCGAAGGAGATGATTACATGCTGTTTCAGCTTCCTGTCTCGGAGAATCCCCTTCCATTTAGTGCGAGGTTATCACTGGACGTCAAGCAGGTGCTCCGCCCCAGCGATCATGTAAGCACAGCTCGGCTGGCTGACGTTGGAAGGGGTGCAAATGAAGAAAACCGGTAGGGCCTGGGAGAGGGACGCAGCGGGTTGGGGCTCTAAGAGGAGGCTGCTGAGGGGAGGACTTCTAGGCCTGAGCTGGGCCTTCGGGGAGGTGGCTGGAGCTGGTCCCCGTGGATAGAGAGGGTTTGGGAAAGAGAAGGGGAGCGGAGCCGGCTGGTGGAGCATTCACTGATCCCCTGGGAAATGACAGAAACTGACACTAAGGGTGGGGAGTAGGGACGAGGGTCTCTCTCTGCAAGGGACCAGAGGTGGCAGAGAGAGGGATGGGGAGTTTCAGGCTTGAAAGGAAATGGGGCGGTGGGATGGGCTCCTCTCCTGGCTGCTAACTCTCGGGTGCTCATCCTTCTCCTTCTTGCTCCACAGCTTCACCACCAAGCGTGGGAAAAGCATCTGTGCCGACCCCAGTGAGGCTTGGGTGCATTCCATCGTCAAACGCCTGGAGCACCCGTCAAAGTGACCTGGGGGGGTGGGGGCACCACAGCCCTGGGTCCAGCAGAAGAGACCGCCCCCAACCAACTCTCTCAGCCCCCAATGGTCCCTGGGCATTGTCCTGGCCTGAACGGAAGCCCCTTCTGGCTTTTCTGTGCCCTTGTGCTCTGGTGAATTCTGCTTTCTCCTGAAGCTTTGCCATGATGCCCCACCTCTGGGGCCTGAGGGTGCTGTGGCCCCAGACAGCGTCTGTCTTCCCCTTGTGGGCACCCAGCTGAAATAAAGTCATGGTACAGAAAGGGAGCTTGGTGGTGTAAATGTGTTCCCTCGCAGGACAGCCTGGTGATTTCTTTTATGGTACAGACAACTCTATGGTATTTACTAAGTGTCAGGTGCCACTCCAAACACTTCAGGATCAACTAATTTAAATAGTGGAGTGATGGGGGCAGAGGCAGATTTGGAAGTATGGAAAACAAGTAACCCCTTATTCAGGGCCTTACATCATGGGAACAGTGTGCGAACACTGACAACCATGTTAAATATCGTTTATTCGCATGTGAAATGGACAGTTGAGGCGCACACCTAACACACCTCCTTATTCCTTTTGTCCACGCAGGGGCTGCAACTCCCCCCTTCCTTGAAAGCTCTTCCCCTCGCCTCAGCCATTTAAAACATTTTCTTCTCTGTCCACCCTTCGAGACCTGGTGTGAATAGCGTCCCCTCGCCCGCCCTGCCCAAAGCCTCTTGCCCCAACCGCTGAAGTCTTGTAGTCTCTTCAGAGTCTGCTGCCTGGTGTGACAGTGACTTTGGAAATTTGACCAACTCCCTCCGTCACGCCACCTGAAGACAAAGCCAGGTCCAAGGCAGGGCTCAGTGGGGCACGAGGAAAGGGGCGGCAGGCAGGCCGTGCTGCGCTCGGGTCTTGGATGCCGAGCGCGCGTCCCTGGATAGAGACCAGAGAAGGGCCTCGGGGACGCTGGCGTGGTCCTGCCCTCCAACTCAGCCCTTGGGAAGGTACACCATGGCCTCAATCCTAAGCTCTTGTGGAAGAGGCCTGCTTCTCCAAACTCCAGTGCTTAGAGCCCTAATGCTCTTGGGCTCATTCTCCCCCCTCAAACCCCAGAGATTTGAAAACCGGCTCTCTGCAACTCCATTCACATTCCACCAAAATGGAACTGAAGCTTCAGGGGGAGCTCAGATCCCCAAGCCAAAGGGACGGGAATCAGTGAGGGGGTGGGAAAGACCTAGGGCCCCTGGGAAGGGGAGGAGGGAGTGCAGGGGTGAAGGGGCAGTGAGCTGTTGGGCACAGAAGATTCCCTGAAGCTAGAGGACCAAGCTGGTCAACACGGCTGCATACAGAGGTTGAGGAGCAGGCACACAAAGAAAAGAGGTCCCATGCCATACAGGTAGCCCACAGCCACCTAGCCACAGCAAGGTGACCCTGTCTACCTACAAGACGAAGGAAAGAGCTTAAACAAGAACCTACTCTGAGCCAAAAATTGTGCAAAGTGTTCTACATGACACTCAACATCATTTAATCCTCCCACATTGCCGTAGCGTAGAGCTCATTGTTCCCATTTTGCTATAAAGTCCGCACAGGGCGCAGTCCTCCTGACTTATCTCGGCCGAGCCCCCTCCCCGGGCGATCTCCGCCAGACTCCTTCCTCCCCTACAGGCTGGAACTTCCAATATCATACCTCTTCAGCCCACACGTCTCCACTAAGGTGTCTAATAGCTCCTCAAAATCATCTGGTCCCAAACTGAACTCCTGAATGTTCCCAGATCTGTGCCTCCTTTGTCTTCCTCATCTCTGCAAATGGTAGCTCCATCCCTCCAGCCGCTTAGAACAAAATCCTGCCGTCACCCGCCATTCTGCTCTTTCTTTCCCACCTCACACATCTACTTCCTTCCATCCACAATGCGAGCACTCCCTCGCTGCCCTCTCCGCTGCCATCCCGGCACCCATTTTCTCTCAAGACGATTCCAATAACCTCCGAAGGAAGGGTCTCCATGCGTATAATCTCAACAGAACAACTAACGATCCCTTTCAAACATAAGTCAGATCACTTCACTCTCCTGCTCAAAACCCCTCCATGGCTTCCTATCTCGGAGTGAGTCAAAGCCCTTGCAATGCCTACAAGGTTCTGCCCACCAGCCAGCGCGCCGTCTGACCTCATCCACTTTCTCTCTCGCTTCCTCCATTCCCGTCCAATGCCCTTCTGGCCGATCCCCCGAGCACAGCACGCAGGACCAGTCAGTCCTCCGGTTTTGCGCCTGTTCTCTCCGCCAGAAAACTCCCCCTCCACATCCGGTCAGCTCCCTTCAGGTCTCTGCTCAAACGCCACCTTATCAGGAAGGCCTTCTCTGAATGTCCTATATGATATAGCATCTCCCTTTCCCCACAATCCCTCATTCTCCTTCTCCATTTGTAATCTTACAGCCATTGGCAACTGGCCCCCCAGGGAGGCGAGACACCTGGGTCACAGGAGGAAGAAAAGATGCTTAGATTCCTTGAGCACTTCCTACATGCCAGGTATTGCGTGAGGTGCTCTCCAGACAACATCTCATTTGATCCTACCACAGACCTGGGGGGGCCTAAGTTCCCATTTATGAAGGAAGACATTCAGGCTCCGTGAGGCTAAGTCTTCAAAGTAACGTGTTTTATTGGGCATACTCGAAGAAGACAGGCCTGCCCAGTTAGCAGAAGACCACCGCTGGGGAGGGCTGTTCCCATTCGGTATCAGAGTGATCAGCTCCAAGGGAACTGAGACATGAATCTTGCCTGCTTGGGAACGTAAAACTGGTCCTCCTCCAGGCTTCCCCAGGGCAGTAAGCAGCATCTGGTCCCCAGCGCCTACCCCACCCCACTTTGGCAAGTGATCTGGAATCCCAGCCAGCCCCCCACATCACTAAGAGATCCTCTCCCCTTCATTGCCCGGCCGCAGAAGTGTGCAGCCCCGGTCGTTTGCACCTGGAGGGCTGCAGCAGCCTCTCAACTGGTTTCTCCACCCTGGGCCTCCCGAGTCCATGCTTTGCACACGACTCAGAATGCACTTACCAAAATGTAAAACTGATCCTGCTTTCCCTGCTTCAAACGCATCAAAGCCTCCCCGTGGTCCTCAGAACAAACCTCATGTCCACAACATGGCCTGTGCCTGCCCTGTGCAATCTGACCCCGTCTGCCTCCCAGCCCTGCCAGGAACTCCTTCCCCTACTCTCGGGATGCCAGCCACACTTAGTGCCTGAGATGTGCTAGGACTTCCTGCCTCAGGACCTTTGCACAAGCTATTTCCCTTACCTGTACTTCTCTTTTCCTTGCTTTCCAACCTACCTAACATTGCTCATTTGATGGTTAGCTTAGCTGTTCTCCTCTCAGAAAGGCATTCTCGGAGCTCTGGACATATTTCCTTCCATTGTATTGTTTATCACAATGTGTGAGTTCCTATCTATTTATGTAATGATTTATTTAATGTTTGTCTCCAGGAAAACAGAGGCACGATCTTTGGCTCTCTGTGGTCTTCTTGGTGCCAAGCAGAAGGCCTAGCTCATTGTGGGCATTCCGCAAATACATATTCTATAGACATAAGGATGGATAGATGTTCTAACAGGAAGCTCCCACTGAGTTTTCTTTTTGCCTCAGGCTCCAGTATAGTTTGGCATAGCACTCTTATTGGTCCCGTCTTTATTTAAAGGTTTGATATTTTGTTCATTAAGAATTTTTTGGCATTAATTTTCATTCTTGAAATGTTTTCTTACAATATTTTTTATCTTGATTACTGAGTATTCTCGGTGCCCGCTTAAATTTTGTGCCCGAGGTCAGTGCCTCATTTCCCACACCCAAGTCCCAGCCCTGCCCACAGTGAGGAATTAATAAATGGCAACTATTGTGAAAGTAATTATCATAAAGATAAGATGCAATAGGGTCACCACAGGGCTTAGAGCCTGGCAAACTTAGGTTCCCACCTGGCTCGTTCAATGATCCGTCCTTCACTTACTTGTGAAGCACATAGTCGATGGCTTTTGAGAACACGCTGTGTGCCGCCTGCCTCTCCGCATGCTAGAATACAGTAATGGGCAGAAAGACTCCAAGTCTCCACTCTTAGGGGGGCTTCTAACCTGGAAGCCCTGCCACTGACCAGCTTGTGACCTTCCATGAGTCATGGAGGTTTCCTGAGCCTTAGGTTTTTCATCTGGAAAGGATGATAATAATATCTGCCTATGTTGCACAAGGCTGGGAATTTTAGCAGTCAGGTCTGTCAGCGAAACCATATCCCAATACCCCAGTACAGTGCACCATCTGATATTATTTGCAGTTTTAAGGACAGACACCCAAAAAGGGTAAGCATCCTGCCTGGGGTCACACAACTCTCAGAAACAAGGGCAAATCTAGTTTTCCTGCTTCAGAGTCAAGGCTCTGCTCTGCTGTGCAAGGACAGATCTCCCCCTTCCCATGCCAGCATCTCCCTGGGACCTCAGTGGAATGGGAAAGGGCAGTGACCCCTTCCTTTTGCAGGGAGGACAGCCCTGCCCTGTTGTGGCCCGCCCTGGGCATAGTGGAGCCTTGAGGAGGGTCTGAGGGAAGGAATGGACAGGAGTTGTTAGCAGGTGAGGAAGAGAGATCTTAGAAAAGGATAAATTAAAAACAGGAATGGGAGAAGGCATCCAGAAGAGGGGACAGGCCACACCACTCCGTGGTCTTGCCCTCTCCTTCTCCTTCCTGCTTCCCCAAGGCTCTCGGGGACAGAGAAGCGGGTCCAAGTCTCTTAGTAACATGGCTGTGTCTCACGTTACCATTCTCCTGGCAGAATCAGAGGTTGACCTGTCATATTGTCTCTCCTCTCTCTCTCACAAAATCCAACCCAATTTGTGACAAATTCTTTTAAGATGTCTACCCTCCGCACCAAAGCACTTAATGTCAGAGGGTGGTGAGAAATCAGCAGGGCCTGGAAAGAGGTGGGGGTGGGCTCCTTCCAGAGGAGGTGCAGACTTCTGAACACCTGTCAGGGGTGCAGGCACAGGGAGAGGCTCAAAGCCTTGCCCTGATCCCAGCGCACTGGGGCCCAAGGAAGCCTTAATGTATAGATAGGGTAGCAGGCAGAGCCTTGCAAGAAGCAGAGAAGGTTATTCCACTGAAACCATGCTGGACACATCAAAAGTGTGTGTGGTTTCGTTTGGGCCTCTGACAGGTCAGGATGTTAGAACTGAAGGAGAAAAAGTCAGAGCCCTGAGCAGGAAGCAGGAAAGAGTCCAGGAGTGGGAAACGGAAGCTCCTTGACTCAGCTCTATGTCACAGAAAGCTCACTTAAAATGTCCTATAGGAAGACAAAAAAAAAGGTGATTGGTTTATGTTCTTGAAAGGAACAAATGCTGGGGAACACCGGCCCCAGGGCAAAGGGCCTCCCGAACTCTGCACTCCCGCCTGCATCACACTTGCTCTCCTGCAGCTGCACTCCCGGGGCCTTCAGGGAGCGGCCTCTCCCCTTCAGCAGGAGAAGGACCCGGACTGCGCTGCGGGATCCCTGTTACCAGGACGGACAGAGCCCTGGAGAACCTAATCCTTCCCTCAGGGAAGCGCAGCATAGGTTGCTGAAGAAAGAAGGAAGCTAGAAAAAATAAGCATACACATGTGAAGCTCCTACTTTGTTTGTTCGACAAAAACCTCTTGGTCTTAAAGTATTGATTTACTTTAAGGAATTGTCTTAAATTATTGAGTACCACATTACATGTTTGTGCTCATTTATCCATTAAGTGCGTGGTACAGGCACAGCCACAACATGCCTTGGATTTTATCATTTTCATGCCTTTGGCTTAAAGGGCGAGCTCTAGTATCGGAAGACATGGATTTGATTCCTGGCTTTGCCCCTCCCTAGCTGCGTGGGCCAGTTACTTCGCTATTCTGTGCCTCCGTATCCTCCTCTGTAGAAGGGGATGACAATTGTACCTATTTCACAGGGTTGTAGTGAGGATAGAATTATAAAATATTCATAAAACTCTTAAAACAGTAAGTGGCTCAGGTCTTATTACAATTTCTTGTTATTACTACTCTTTTGCAGTTACCACTAACTAGAATGTTCTTCCTCCTTTCTCTGCATTTTAAAATGGCATTATATGATCTCGGTCCCATTTTTGAGACCCAATTCAAATACTATCCCGTTCACGATTTCTTCTCACTATGCTAATCCCAAGGGATCTCTCTCTTCTTCTGAAATCCTCATTGGGCAATAAGATTCCCTAGCTCTGAATGGCAGGGACTTTCTCAGTCCTGTCCACCTCCACCCTGACTAGAATAAAAGCACCTTTACTAATGTTTACAGTAGTCTTCCTTAACAAGCACTAGCTTCATTAAAAGCAATGAGCCTAAATCTCCCAACAAAGAAAAGCCCTAGGTCACATAGCTTCACTGGTGAAATCTACAGAACATTTAAAGAAGAATTAACACATCAAACTCTTCCAAAAAGTAAAAGAGAAGGAAATACTTCCTAACTCATTCGATGAGGCAAGCATTAACCTGCTATATGAACATATGTTCATGCAAAAACTTGGGCAGTGCATGAATGTTTATAGCAGCATTGTTCCTAATATCCGCAAACTGGAAATAACCCAAGTGTCTAACAAAACTAAACATACGCTTACCATGCAATCCAGCAGTCATACTTCTCGGTAGTTTCCTCAAAGAAGCTGAAAAGTTATGTCTACACAACAACCTACACGTGGATATTTATAGAAGCTTTATTCATAATTGGCAAAACTTGTATGAAGCCACGATGTTCTTCGGTAGGTGAATGGATCAACAAATTGTGGTACACCCAGACAATGGAATATTCAGTGCTAAAAATAAATGAGCCCTCAAGCCATGAAAAAGAGACGGAGAAACCTTACATGCAGATTACTAAGTGAAATAAGACAATCTGAAAATGCTTCATGCTGTATGATGCCAGCGGCCCAGGGGGTTAGGGACGGGACATGAATAGGCAGAGCACAGAAGATTTTGAGGGCAGTGAAAATACTCTGTGTGATACCATAATGATGGCTATATATCATTATACATTTGCCCAAACCCATAGAGTGTATAATACCGAGTGAATAATACCGAGTGAATAATGTAACCTGTGGACCCTGGATAACAATGCTCCATTCTGGTGGGCGATGTGGATAACGGGGCAGGCTGTGCAATTATGTGAGGCAGGGGGTGTATGGGTAATCTCTATATCTCCCCCCTCAAGTTTGCTGTGAATCTAAAACTGCCTTTTAAAAATAAAGTTAATTTAAAAAAACTAAAATCCCCAGCCACATAGCTCAGTTGGTTAGAGCATCATCCCAATACGCCCAAGGTTCTGGGTTTCATCTCCAGTCAGGGCACATACAAGAATCAACCAGTGAATGCATAAGCAAGCGGAACAACAGATCTGACATCTCTGTCTCTCTCTCTCTTTCTCTCTTTCCCCCTTCCTGTTTCTCTCCCGAAAATCAAATTTTAGAAAAAGATACAGAGAAAGGTAGCTATTCAGAATTTAACGTAATTCCTGTTGGGTACTACTTCTTGTTTGTTTGTTGTTTTTTAAATTTTATTAGGCAAAAGAGAAGATATTCACTGAGCTATTGCGTTTTACTTTGCTTGATTTGTGGAATCTTTTTTGGGGAGTTTGGGGGACATCTGTAATAGTGTCAACAATAAAAATAGAGGTAAAAATTTTTTTGTGGTTTTTATTTAACATGGAGGACTTCTTGTAACATATTCCCATAAATATCTTTAAAATAATGCTGTATCTTTGAAGTGAAATGGGACGGTTGTTAATTGGTCAATGCTGATCATTTATTTACATGAATCATGACCCCATTAACTGAATATTCTCTTCCTAAATACCAGCAATTTTAGACTTAAATTATCTAAATAATTAATTCAGTTTTTTGTTAGCTTGCTATTGTACACTCAACCTTTGACTTAAAGACGAATATAACCTTTTGTAAATGTATCTGACATTACTAAATTATTATTTTTTAATGGTCCTTATCTAATTAGAGTCTTAATCTGAAATTACTTTCTTCCCTTAACCCCAGGCAAGTAACTGCTTTAAATTTCAAAAAATACACGAGATAACAGTGAGATGTTGGCTGTCTTACTAGAACTCAACTGGAAAATGCAACAAGACCTTTTTCCAAAAATAAAATAAGGTGGCAGAGAGTTGTGCTCTCTTTGCATGGACTAGAATTAAAGCAAATGTAAAGAGTTTGTTTACAACAGCATTTGTGACAAAAGGTTGGTTTATTATTTTAACATCATTGGTTCTCTAATAAATAGTATGAGCAAACAAATAACAAAAAAGATCAAGTCCCTTGGTCTTTGAGTTTGTTCCCTGTTTGCATTTGCTTGTTTTTAAGTGTCTGCCTTAGGTCATTTTTTTCCTCTCCAGTGGGCCAGGAGGGGTGTGATCCTACCTGCTGTTTTATGGCGAGCAAGCATTCCTACTGACACAGACAGCAGTAATTAGTCAGAACAACACTGATGCTATGATGTGGGCTTGCCCAGCCAACAAAAAAAGGATTAGGAATATTCAGTTATCTGGAGTTTGAGTTTCTGATTTTTTTCTTTCATCAGTTTTTGCCTTGTGGACAGATGCCTGGAAAATAATTTCTTATTTGATTAATTGCATCATTTTGCATTTGTGGTCTATGCAATAAATTGTATTTGTTTTGAAATTAACTGACTTCATCTGGGCCTCTTCAAGAGTTCTTTGTCTCTGGTGGTTTGCAGATCACCTACCAGTAGCACAACTCCCTGGGAGGTTGAAAATGTGCAGAGTCTATCTTGCCAGCTTCAAATTGTGAGTTAATTGTGGGGTCTGGCTAAGAGATTTTCATTTGTAAAGGTAATAAGTAATTCTTTCACCTGCTAAAGATTAAGAATCTTATATATATCTGCAATATACATATATTTACATATATATGCATATGCATTGTCAGTTAACTTTATATTAATCAAGAGATCTGAGAAGATGTGTCATACCCACCACTGATCACTGAAATTCAAAACCATTCCTGAGGGGGAGGTGGCGCCTGTGTTAGCTTCCTAGGGCTGCTGTTACAAACTACCACACTTGGCTTAAAAAAGAAATTTATTCTCTCGCAGTTTTGGTGTATAGAAGTCCAAAATGGAAATATTGTGGTCCAATGTTTGTGTTCTCCTCCCCCAAATTCATATGTTGCAACCTGACCACCAAATAATAATGCAATATTATTATTTCTTTGGGCAAGTAATTAGGGTTAGATGAGATCATGAGGGTGAAGCTAACATTCGCTTCCCTATGAAGGCCTAGCAAATAATATTTAGGACTGATAACTGTATATATGCTGAGTTAAACTATGATTTGTGGTTGGGTTTCCTCTGAAAAACAAACTTGTATACTTGTGTACTTACATGACATTTTGTTTTTCTGAATGACACTCAGTCTACCTTGTGTATACTTGTCCTACCTTTATATGAAATTAAGGATTCTATATCCTTATATCCATCTTATGTCCCCGGCATTTTTTAGCAAAATGTCTTGCATGTAGCAGTAGCAGGTGCTCATCAAAGGCTGGTTGGATAAATGATTGTTAGTAGGTGAGAACTTGTAATAGATGAAGTTTTGATCATTCTTTAGTGGGTGCCATAATTCTAAATATTTTGGATTTGGGAAACTAAAAATTGATAATTAGATTTTTTAGGCAGTTTCACCAGTGTATGGTTTTAGTAGCAGAGTTAGTGTGTTTTGAGCTTCTATTTCATATTGTTTGCCAGACATTTTTCTTTATTGGATGTGGTGTTAATTTGTTGGATGTTTTACTTTGTGAAACATGTTATTTCTCAAGAGTATAGTAAAAGGGAAAATACATTTTGTGTTCTCAACTTTTAGAGTATGTCCACTTGCCCAGAGTGAGTAACAGTGCAAGACAATGAGGTGGTTAGGCTAAACATGCATTTCATTCGCTTTTTCTGGTCTGTACTTCCAAACAAGAAAGGCTGGGAAGAAGGCCATCAGGTAAATGTGTGTAGATGTGTGTATATTTTGGAAGTAAAAACATTCTAGGGCTGGTTTAAGGTATTCCAAAAACACATAAAGAAATGTGATTGATGTATTGGAATCCTGCTGTAGTGTCAAGGCTAAAAGACGAATACACTTTATTGGTACTTTAGGTTAATTTTGTAGACTAGAATATTGGCTTAGTACTAACATATTAAATTCCTAGTATAAGAAATAACTCAGTCCTCTATTCATCTATTGAGGAGGTAATACAGCTGTTGATGCTGCAAAGACATTGATTGATGTTACCAGCTTAATTTTCTAAAAGTATAGATTTAAAAAGGCTTATTCACTGGAAATTAACTTTTTCTTTTCTGGAGAAAAAATGTAAACAGATATGTAAAGTACTCATATGACATGTTACTGTAGGGCTGACAATTTGTTAACACAAAATCCTAATCATCTAGTTTTGCCAACGCTAGAAGTATATAGCTGAATCAGGCTTTTATTCATTTTTATTGTGTAAATTGAAAGTTATTTCATCCTATAGGTTTTATGGCATACTTTGCTGATACCCTGAGGATTGTGTAGAAAACCTATAGAATAGGCATTTGGTAAATTTCTGATAGTGTAACAGGGTACAGCTAGGTCCCCCCAAGGGGATTTGTAATGGGGTCCAGAAATTGGAGTGTCCAAGGACAATATAGGATATTCTTATCCCCCCCTCCCCGCCGTCCCCCCAAGGCAGGTAGCCATGAGGGATGGGAAATGAGGAGCAGGGCATTTGAGTTACTTTGCATGTCAGTAACTGCTGGACAGCTTCATTCTTCCTATGCAAAGATGATATTTTGGATATCAACAAAGCTAACCCTGAAAGTTTGCTGAAGTGTAACCCAGGATGTAACTGGGCAAGCAGCTGCCCGGATTGCAGGGCCTGCTGGAGGAGTCGGCGAAGGGGTTGCTGGGGAGGGTTCCCACCTGTGTTGGGACCTGGATGCAGCAGCCAGGCAGCCACGGCCCCCCACTGCCCCGCGGTTACAGCGTGTGTGCAGGAGAGCTTGGAGGTGGTATGCTCCACACCGTGAGGGAACAATGAGACGACCATGCGGGAAGGAAAGGAGAGAACGGACTCTTGCTAGTGGCCATGAGAAGGTACCTCCTGGTTCTGAATTAAGAGCTGGAGTTCACGGCAACGCAGCGCATGGTTCTGGGGACACGAGGCCTGCCTAGCTGAGCCCTGGACTTCTGTTTTTTCCTTCTGAAGGACGGTACCCCTGCCTGTCCTGATTGGCCTGACTAGGCAAAGTGGGGGAAGGCAGGACTGTGTGTGTGTCAGTGCGTGTTTTAAAGGGTGGGTGTTTCAAAGGGATTTTGAGATTTAAGAGTGACACTTAGCAATTCATCAAAACCTGTATAACTTTTGAATAAATACTTCCTTTCCTTTTCACCAAGCTCTGCCACTGAGAGCCATAATTTCCGGGGCGGCGGGCAAATGAACCTAGAACAGAGGGACCCCAGGGAAAAGAGAGGATATTGCTCTGCTAATAGTTTCTGGGGCTCCCCCCACAATGGGTCCATTGTTCCATAACACAGGGAATTCTGCTTCAGCCTTGCTTTTCTTGCTTTTGGCCCTTGTTATTTATATATATTTACTATGTACGTTTTAATTCCTTACCTCATGGCTAGAGGTGGTTATGAATTTCAAGAGAGGTACACATTTCAAGAGAGACAAGAATTTATTGGTTTACTCAGTACTTTCAGCAACAGAAGCAGTTCTGGCTGTGAGGGAGGAGGCTTCTCCCTTCTCCCTGGGGGAAGAAGAAGGTAAAAGCTTTTACTCTTGAAACAAACAATTAAACTCTACATCATTTCCTCATTTTAGACAGGAATTCTAAATTGTCCCCAATCACTTACATTAGGTCCATAGTTTCGCTCTCATCAGAGGAATCCTTGTCCTGAAGATTCTGGGACTCGATTATCTCAGGTACAGCTTTGGAAGCACCAAACAGACCCTTCAGCCTGCTCCAGAAGCCGCCAGCCTAGGACACAGACAGGGAAACATGAGTTCTGCCTGTCCCCTGCTTTGTCTCGCCACAGCACTTTGTCCTCCCCAAACTTACCTCCATCTGGCTGTCCCGTGACCTTTTTTTCAGGAGACTTGAGAAAAAGCCCCTTGGAAGAAAACACATACCGGCAATTAGCGATGTGTGCATTTTTCCACATTTCTTAACAACGTATAGCCTTGGCCTTATTGGGACCAAATGGGTACCTGCGTCCATACTCATGAGCAAAATCACTACAGACCCAGGAGCTTGACAATTATTCTTTGCATGCTGAGCTTCCGGAGGGTCTCTGTCTGTTTCAAGTAGCCCACAATGTCTCTGGGGAGCCCCCTGCAAGTGGCTTGGCATGGAGTACAGGCAGGATTTTCAGCCCCACGCCTCTTCTTGGCCCTTGGCCAAGTGCCTTGAAGTGCATTGAGAAAAAAAAAAATGCAAAACCACACTGGGCAGAGGCCGTTTTACAATCTGCAGAAGCATTTTACTTCGGCCCCCTTTCGACCTGGCCTCACATGCATTATTTGCTGGGGGCAAGGAAAGAAGGTGCTTTTATTTTTTAGCCGCTGTATCCCCTGAGGTAAATTGTACCAACTAAATGCCTGAGTCCAAATTGCTGTCCCTGCTGCTCACTGCCTTCCACACTGCAGGCTGTCACTGCCGAGCGAGGGAGTTGTGAAATGAGTTTAAATGTCGCAACCAGCACTAAAATAGCAAATACTCTTTTTGAATAGAAAGGGAATAGAAAAAATTGAGTGCATAACGATTTTGTTTTAGGAAGGACTTCTGTGTGTACCGCGTTGTGACATAAAATGCAGCTCACAGCCCAAGAGCAGTGTGGTCAATGGAGAAGCCCCACCTGGAGCGGCACCATCTTCTTTCTGACACTCACTACCAGTGTGACGATGGGGCCAGATACTTTCCCTTTCCTTTTCTCCGGTTCCTTACTATTAATGGAAAAGACAAACTGCTGCTTAAGGTCTCTCCCGATTAAAATTCTATGAGGTTTGGGTAAAGGGAACAGAGAGAGAAGGGGACTGAAAACCAGGACGATGAGAAGGGAAGTTTTCCTGCCACGTTACAGGAAGGACTCAGATCGTGAACCTTTCATTGGCCCTGAAGGAGACCAGCACCCTTACCCTAAGACCATGTGGCCTTCTCTGCCCTTCCCCAGAACCTCTGCCACCAACAGGAACAGGGACAACCAAGACTTCTCCCTCTGCATCCTGTTTTCTTAAAGGGCTAGGGACAGCACACACATCTGTGTCAGTCCCATTCTATCTCAGCTTTGGCCAGGGAGCTAATTTTGCAAACTCCAGGAAAAGCATCAGCATAAATAAGTATTTGTTCCAAATGTAATGGTTTCCTCACTGTAAAATGAGACGGAAAGAGATGAGTTCTAAATTCTCTAGTTCTTTTTTTAATTTTTCCTAGCATGTATTTTACGATCAATTTACTCCCAAGTTTTTTGTTTCTTTAGTTTCTCCTGGGAGATTTTTCTTTCCTGTGCAGCTCCCTCTTCTCGTTTAGGAATAATCTGTTCTTTTTCAATAACAGCTACTGAAAAAGAGCAGATTATTTGGCTCAGTGTGGCAGGTCTGAGAACTCATGTGTGGGCTAATCCACCCAAGAGCTCTGTAACTTCTGCACTGTATCTTGGGAGCTTTGTTCACCTGGATGGGCTCAGTGACCAGAGAGTTTGTCTCTAAAACCTTAAGTTCAGCGCTACTCTGCGTTTTTAAGCATGTGCGGCAAAAATTCAACACTCCCTTTGGGGCAGCAACCCTGCACCCAGCCCCGCTCTTTGGGCGGGGCACACCTGCCAGCTCCACCATTGTAAGGACAGAATGGCACACAGCGCTTCTGTAAAGTAACATTCCGCAGATGCTCGGTAGTTTTTCAGATGTGCGTACACCTGATGGCCTGGCAGTCTCGCAAGTGTTCTTACAGTGACCATGAAGATTTAAAACTCTTGATTTGCATGATTTTGTGGGGTGTTCTGGGTTAAGTGAGTAGTGAACCATTTTTAGAGGGCACTCAGACCACTTCCAGGAAGAGGAAACTCCTCTAGTTCTAAAATTCTACTGGGAAAACTCAGACCAATATTTACCTTGCATTTTCTTCATCGGCCTTCTTTTTACCACAGATCTGTTTTTGAAGACAACAACACCATGATTATTCATCACAATGACCACTATCTCTAAACCTTTATTTGTTCCCTTTTAAGTAACATGGTAACTTCTTGAGGACAGGAATTTTGTAGGATAGTCCTCTGACTCTTCTTCCATAGTCCATAACTTTGGAACTTACATGGAGTTGGCAATGTATTTCATTGGCTGTTTTACATAACATTCAGCAGATAATGCCTAATAACAGCGCGTAGAAGTAGAAAAAGAAAAGTATCTACCAGAAACTTACACAGCAGCTTTGTCTTAAGGTCAAGAACAAGAGGAGGATGCCTGTTAGTACTGTTACTATTCATCACTGTTGAGGAGGTCCTAATCAATTTAGTAAGAAAAATGAAATATTGGGAAGAGACAAGACATATTTATATATGAGATGATGCAAAACCTAAGAAGTCCAAGAGCATCGACTAAAATTTTATTGTCCAGTACTACAATTCAGTAAGATGGCTAAATCCCAAATCAAAAGATCAACATGCAAACCTCAAAAGCTTTCCTATGTAGCACAAAAGACTAATTAAAAAGATGAAGGATCCCACTTACAATGTCACTAAAGATGCATAAAGTACCTAGAAATAAACTTAACAAAAACTGTGTGAGACTTATGTGGTCAAAATATTAAAATTCTTCTGAAGGACATATGAAGATTACGTGATGTGAAGACACCATGTTGCTAGAATGTTGTGAAGATGTCAATTCTCTGCAAAGGAACCTACAAATGCAAGGCAATCCCATTCAAATTCCCAGGTAGTTTTTAAACAAAAACTGGCCAGCTGACATTTGGTAGAGAAAATATGCAGGAATAGCTATGAAATGTATGAAAAAGAAGATAAAAAAGCAGGAGCTTACCCTACCAGATATCAAAATATGTTATGAAGAAATTGGAATCCCATAGCGATACTGCTACTGGTACAGAAAAAGATAACTGGATCAACAGACTGGAGTCCAAAGAGTGTATTTTAGATCAGTAAGGAACGAATGAGCCATTTAATAAAAGATTTCAAAACAATTAAATCTTCATGTAGGGGAAAAACGGTCAACCACACTAAAAAACAAACAAAAGTACTGGACAGGTTTTTTTTTAATTAGAAAGAACAAGAACTATTATAAAAATGACTAAAAGACAGTATCGGGGCCTACTTTCATGCCATGAGGTATGAAACCTACAACTAACAAAACCTACATCCCATACCCCATGAGGGAGCTGGCAGACATGGTGGCAGGCTATCGACACCCCCTGCTCCTCACAGCCCTTGCCCTCTTCTCCCCTCGACTGTTTTCTTCCTGTTGATTTATGGAACTCTTGATTTTAAATATCTGAACTCTTTCAGTGGCTTTCATTGAATTTCAACGATTCAAATATTCCTCAGTGTTTTTTGTCTTTAAGGAAACAGAACAGTGGAGTAAAGCACAGGCATCGCAGTCAGGCAGAGCTGGGTTCTACTTTTGGTTTTGCCACTGGGGCCTTCAGTTCATTGTCTTCATCTATGGAAGAGGGTGGTAATATTGTCTGCACAGGATTGTGGGGATTGAGTCAGACAATATATAGAAAACTCTGCATCTTATGCTTAGCATAAACCGGTGCTAAGTTTGCTAATGGTGTCACAGACAACATGGTCAAATCTATCAAAGGTTTTGCCTGTGATGTCAGCCTCAGAAAGCTTTGGATCTACCACCAGATTATAAAAATATTGCT
The DNA here is from genome assembly GCF_021234165.1 of Pteronotus mesoamericanus. Taxonomy (NCBI): domain Eukaryota; kingdom Metazoa; phylum Chordata; class Mammalia; order Chiroptera; family Mormoopidae; genus Pteronotus; species Pteronotus mesoamericanus. The sequence goes on along the minus strand of NW_026555267.1, from coordinate 7,954,538 downwards.
TCTATTTCCTTCTAGTACTTTTACTGGTTCTTCCTATTTTATGTTTAGTTTTTACATTTATGTAAATACACTAAAGGTGAGAAATATATCGGCTGTTATTTGGCCCTGAAATAGTCAGGTAGTTGTCCTGTAAAATTTGTCCATTTCCTTCCACTGATTTGAATATTAAAAGGTGACGCCCTGGCTGGTGTGGCTCAGTGGACTGAGTCCCGGCCTGCAAACCGAAAGGTCGCTGGTTCGATTCCCGGTAAGGGCACATGCCTGGAATTGTGGGCCAGGTCCCCCGTTGGGGGCATGTGAGGGCAACTGATTGATGTATCTCTCTCACATGATGTCTCTCTCCCTCCCTTTCCATCTCTCTAAAAGTAAACAAATAAAATCTTTAAAAAAAAAAGGTGACATTTCAAAAGTCCTAGGAACACACGGTTCTGTCTATTGCTGGACGCTGTCGTCTACTTCAAACAAATATTAGGTTGCATTACTCCTCATTATGGAATTGACAAAATACTTCATCCTTCTTCTTTTGAACACCATTACTGTCCACTACAAAACAACATGGCATGGTCCACATCCTCAAAAAGCTTATCATCTAACTGAGGAAAAGAAATAATGAAACCTCAGAAATAAAAACAAATGCGAGATTAAACTGTATAGAAATTAAACACACTATAGGAGTTTATACAAATTCTAAAAAAGCAAAAGGCTACATACCACCTGGAGATATAGAGGGTACTGTCTGGACAATGGCCAATGACTTCTCCCCAGAGGCCTTGGCAAGCTGGCCTCACGCTATCCCCTAGCCTCCTAGGCTCAGAAGTCAGACTCTTCACCAAGAGAGGACTCACTTCTTCCTATCGGGGTAGTCTCACCTTATCTATACCACAGGGCTAATAAGAAATCAGAATGCCAGGCTATGGCCTGACAACAAGAATTCCATCTGTTCCGCAGACACCATCTGTGTCTACACGATCAAGGAAATACATTCGGTAGAGCTAGGCCACGTGGCACACTAAAGCACAATCAGAAGGTCACTTGGTGAGAACAGAATCAGAACAAAAGGAATCAGCAGGATCCCGTGTTTCATAGAAAAGACCGAGTTAGCAGTATCCAGCCATCTGCCCCACAGGCATGGCCTGGCTAGTCGTCCTGACTCTCCACATGTGCTGCCAGAGGTGCCACTCTTAGGCACTACAAGGATGGGTAATACCCATGGCGGTTTCTTCCTCTGCCTCACCTTTTATCTGCTTTTACTACTGACCAACCCTCCTGCAGACAGACATGTTTCCTTTAGCAGTTAACACATCCAGTCAGGTTTTACTTAAGTCTGGTAGACCAGGAAGCCATTTCATCCATACACATCTCTGCTCTGCCCCATGACGTGTTGACCTCGGAATTTCTCTCTTGGGGAGCCGCCTTTTCAGAATCGGTTCACCATAGGTTTAAGTTCTCAGGGCAGGGAAATGTCTCCCTACTGCCCATCCCCCAAAATGATTACAAATCTCATAGAAGGAATAGGACTAGCAGGGCTGAAATACTCAGGGAAGGCTTTATGAAGAAATAGGAACTTGAACTGGCTTTTGAGGGATTCATAGGACTTCCACAGGCAGAGCAAAATAAGGGAATTTTAGATGGGCAAAGGCACAAACAAAAGCGGTGATGGCGCATGCTCTGGCCAGGTAATGGAGAGGGGCTGCTTTGGCTGGAGCAGGGGGCTGCCATGCCTGGTGAAAGGGTAAACAAGGTATTCGGTGGGATTACTGGGGTAGAGTCAAGATCCTCGGCTTTTGGAATCACTCGTTTAATGTTAGCTCCTGCCTGCTGGGAAAATAAAGCATTGTGCGATTGAACAAAAAGGAAACAGGCACATTCCAGAAACGGGTGACGGAAAGCAAGACATGCCTTGGAGAAGCCTGATGCAGGATTTAGGGGACAGTGTTCTAAGGGAACACTATGTATGCCATGTTTTACACACCGGAGAGGAAAGCTGCTAAGGAAATCTAATGAGTTGACAGGATCACACCTTTATCTTTCAGTCCTGCCCTTTCTGCCACAGTGACACAGCTTCATGAGGGTGGAGAGTCTATATCTCTCCTCATTTTAGCCAATAAGGAAAGAAATCAGTGGTAGAAGGAGAGTAATTAGTAATACATCAAATTGACACCGTTCATTTGGAGTTGAAGAAATTTTGCTATCATGTCAGCTCTGGCCGATTAAACTCATGTTCTCAAAATAGTGCAGTGGTTTGTTATCTTGATTTCAATTCCACAGAGATCTCTGGGAGTGGGCTTCCTTTAAAAATCTTCAGAGTATCATTTGTAATAAAAGAACAAAGGATATCTCAGTGTTTGTGACTAAAGAAAAATATCAAGGAAAAGTAGGTGGGAAAGGGACTTTCATTTTCAGTTTGTGGGTTCTCAATCTAAAGACAGGATATATTTTGGAAAACTGAATTAACTGTTGTCGTACCGAAATGAGACAGTGAAGTATAATAAAAACCGTTGCTACGACAATCACAGGTGTTGCCACAAGCAGTTTGTTGTGATGCACATATCCTGTCACCGGCATTTCGTTGGCTCGCTAAAAAAAAGAAAAAAGAATTTTATAAACACACCAAAGAGGTGGAAAAAATTAAAAATGACTATCCTTGAGCCTATTCTAAAGAATAGCTAACTCTTCTTAACTGCTCCTCTAAAACCCCAGTCCTTCAGGTGAATGGCTTATGAACGGGGGACCCAAAAAAACCTGGAATTTATTTATAATGAATTGCATATTTACTCGTACATGTTTCAACTTCAGTCACCTTCAAAGTATTCTCCATTTGATGAAATGCACCTACTGAGACTCTTTTCCACTGCTCAAAACGATGTTTAAACTTGTCGATTTTGATGCCTTTTAGTGCTTCTGCCTTTTTTTGTTTCACCTCTTGCACATTGGCAAAAAGAATCCCTTTGAGGAATTTTTTCATCCAGAGAAACACAAAAAGTCACCTGGGGTGAGGCTGGGTGAATAGGCAGGGTGGGGCATGGGGGCCACGCCATTTTCTGTCAAAAACTGCTGAACGCTCATGGTGTCGGCAGGTGTGCTTGCAAATCGCCCATCACGAAATGGGCAAATGCATTGAGCCTTCAAAAAAAATTCACTGAAGCCGAATGTAGCTTCTCACAACTACGCCAGCTGGTACACTGATAGAGATGGGTTCCTAGAACACTCACCGAGCAGGGGAAACCTGTACTACAAGGGGCCCGCCCTCCAGATGGCAATTGTGGGTCTTTCTGGGTTCTCTCTCATATAGGTTCTTAAAGAACATACCATATCTACAGTGTTATGTAATCTTAGCGTTAACATTTTCTTGTACAACTTATTTATCATGTGTGTTAGGTCCTCGTCGTGTCTACCCTAGAACAGTGGCACCAGTTAAAGTGGAAGATCACTATCTTGGCCAAAGTCACATGGCTATGCCACGAGACAGTGTAGGTGCCTCTGGTCTCCCTGCCTCAGTGCTTTCATGGCGCGTCCTAGCTGACTAACTGCCAGTGCCTTGTGTTTCAGGAGCTGCCCTCACCTGAAGTAGCTCCTGCTCTTCCTCTTCCTCTTCCTCGTGGGCTTCCGTTTCCTCATTTTTGTATTGATTGGCATCCCACTCGGTCTTGGAAACCTTTGCTTCTTCTTGTTCACTCAAAACTTTCATTAGGAGATCTATTTAAAAAAAAGATAGAGTTTCCTCAAGATACTTTTGGAACTTGAATTGCAAAATTCAGGCTTAAGAGGGTTCCTTCTGTTGTCTTTCAAATGACCCAGGGGCATACCTCCCTCTTGTACATTTGAAAAAGGGAATTTAATGAGAGGTAATAAATGAGAGATTGATTCTATATCGTCTAGATTTATATCTGAGAAATAAGGAAATCTGTAATTCAGTGCACTGATAACAGCACTTTTATCGTTAAAGTCCAGCAGCTCACTCAGTAAAGCTGACAACTTCTCGTCGTTTTTGTCAGAGGGTGCCCTCTCCGGCTCAATCGTCAGCTGCACGCTAGTGCTCTCCCGGCCTTGAATTACATTTAGGAAAGAGTCTTCTGCACTGTTTAAGTAGAGTTCTTCATCTGTCAAAAAAGAAGAGGCCACTTTTGATCATGAAGGACTCAAGGGACCGCTTTTTGTCACTCCACAGCCATACATCCCGGTCAAATAAATTGGGAATCAGCAAACATTGGAGCGTTGTTGAGGGAGGAGAAAAATAAACCCCAACACAAACCTATGATTGGCAACACAAGAAAAGGAGAAAAGGTACCTTTTGAAAAAGGGTTATTTACTCAGAACATTCCGTAGTGGGACATACAGCAACTATATTTAGGATTATTCCATTGGTCCGCAATGGCCAGTTAGTAGGTACTGGAGAAAAAGCAAGGGTGGAAGACCCCACTCAGTTAGGTTCTCTGCAGACCTACTGTGACTCCTCACATTCATGGACCCCATGATGTCCTGCTCAGAGGCAGAGGGATCATAAGGCTTCCTCTCTCCACCCCTTCGCGTGCTCATGTTCTTGCTACCATCACAGATGACCGTGATTAACACCCACTGCTAACGGGTCCTCACCTGGACATGCCCCTAGCCACTTACCCACCAATGCATTAGCTTGGTCCCTGCTTCCACATATCCCAGCCCCCATAACAGAAGGCTCTACATAGATAAAAACCACTCTGTCCACTCTTGCTCTTGGCTTAGCTTTAGGCAGGCATCTGGGATGTATGTTAAGAGATTGGGCAGGTTGTGTGCCAGTGTGGGATGTTCACCATATCTATGGACTACTACGTGGGGTCCTAAAATACAGAAGGGAAAAGGCAAGTTTCGCGAGATGCCTACTCTGCTTTCCTTTCATTTTCATACATTTTCTGCTTTACTTGGGGAACCGTCTGAAGCTTCTGACTGTGTGAAGTTCAAGTGTACCATCGTGTGACTGGGTTTCCATTCCAGAAGAATTAAAAGTATTGCTGGTGAAGGTGAGGGTCAGAGAAGGAGCTGAAGGTCCCGAAACGGGGGAGCGTGGGCGTGCACAGCCCAAAACTGAAAGCCGGAGACCTGGGCACTAGGTAACGGCACTTAACACTCTCTACTCTTGTTTTTACTCACCTGCAAAAGGAGATTAAAATACCTGTTCTGCCCACCTTTGGGGTAGAAGGGAGCAATATAGATGGCCAAAAAAAAACATTGTTTGGAAAAATAAGCAACACTCTCTTTATATAAGTAGCACAGCATTTTTATCTATGATGTTCCCCAGGTCACTGCCAGAGTCCCATATTCAGGCTACCCGGGCCTGAAAGCACATTTTGGAAGTTAAAAATGGGTGCCAATAAACATAATTTGTAGAACAATACTTAAAAGCACCAAAGTGTTTGGTGGCTAGAAAACCTTGAGCTTCAGAGCAAGGTCAGAGTTGGGCAGTCTAAGAAGACAAGAGTCCTCCCTCCCATTAGTAGTTTGGTAGTAGCCTCTGGTGATAAAACCAGAAACTCTCAGTTTCCAAATAAAACTTTCATAAAACAGCATCACTTGTACTCTTTTTATAAAATTGCAAAAACAACTAAAAATGTATCTTTACCCATCCGGGGAGGCAAAGGGCAAATGGGACCTAATGCACCCAAAACCAGTTTACAAACTGTGACACTAATGAACAAGTTCTCATTTGAAAGTAAAGCACCAGGATGAGAGCACAACATGCACTATGTGTCCGTTCATGTTACTTCCCTTCCCCCTTCCTTCCCTTTCTCTTGTTCCTTAATCTGACTTTTACCAAGAAAGTGGTTCTTAGACATTTGGGGAGTTTAACTCTGAATGCAGGACTGAAAATAACGCAGTTACCTTATTTGCTTAAAAATTTATTATCATCAGCCCCGGCTGGTGTGGCTCAGTGGACTGAGTGCTGGCCTGCCAACCAGCAGGTCACTCGTTCGATTCCCAGTCTAGGGCACACGGTTGGGTTGCGGGCCAGGTCCCCAATAGGGGAAAAGTGAGAGGCAACCACACATTGATGGTTCTCTCCCTCTCTTTCTCCCCCCTCCCCCCCTCTAAAAGTAAATAAATAAAATCTTTAAAAACATTTTTAGCATCAATTAAAAATTAAAACAAATACAAATGAAAGAATTTACCTTTCAGCAATTCAGACTTACCACAACGTGTGTTTTTCAGACATTGAGCAGCACAATGCAATTTGACTGTCAGGCTCACAGCCTCGATATTACTTTTGAACTGGCAGAGGCAGCAGGCCAAATCGTGAGGTAGGGTCCTATAAATGGGAATGCAGAGAATTAAATTATTGGCAAAAAACTTATTGGAGCGGGTAGAAGACGTAGGCAGAGGCTGCCACAGGGCTATGCACCAAAGAGTTGTTGGAGTTCACCCCCTCAACAGTTTGGTGGGCATCAGTTGCCATTTGTTACTTGTTTTTTAATCCTCGCCAGAGAACATGCTTATTGATTTGAGAGAGAAGGGAAGGGAGAGGGACAGAGAGAGGGAGAGAAACATCAATGGGAGAGAGAAACACCAATTGGGGACCTCACCTAAACCCTAGGTATGTGTCCTGACGGGCTGGAAATGAAACCCGCCACCTTTCGGTTTATGGGAATATGCTCCAACCAACTGAGCTGTACCAGCCAGGGCAGCCATTTGTTACTCTTGACTATTGTAGATAAATAGAGAGGAGAACAGAAGTGCCCAACAGAAGATTAAGACTGGCAGTGGGTGGGTAGGGTATGCCTACGCTAAAGGTGGGAGGGATTAGACTTGAGAGACGCTGATCTGTCGTTTAATTCAGAAACATCTCCTTTTCTAAACCCAAAAGTCTCACTTTGGGTTGAGAGTACAGAAGAAGAGGGAAGACTTCTAAGAAGACTCTGGAGAAGTCCCTCCCTTATAAATCCCTAATTGTCAGTAATTCCTGATTGTGAGTGGTAACTGTATTAGAAATTACTGTGGGCATAAAAACATGGTGTGGTTAAATAATAGGAAACTGCATTGGACAAACCTGGGCAATCTGAACACTCAAAAGAGTGACGATAATGAGCTATAACATAATTAATTTAAAGAAGAACCCATGAGTTCATAATGACACTCAAAAAGAAAAGAGGTAAACTGTTATCTATAGAATAATGCCAGCTAATAAATGTAGAAGGAATACTAAGATTAGAAAAAGAGTGTCACTTTGTAACCACCAATGTAATAATCTATCGGACACGGATTATCATTGATGCACAGTTGGGTAAAAAGTTGAGAGTAGAATGTTCACTGATCCCAAGGTATCATTCTACACATTATTTATTAACTACCAAGGGAAAAATAACTTTACAATGGAGAGATCTGGAAAATAGCATGTTTACTAAATGATCAAACTTAGCATTATGGGCTGCTTGAAGTGGTGAGCTAGGAAGGAGACGTCACTATTGTAGTATTCTTTCCAAAATAGTTTACCTTGAATCTAATCCTGAGGAAACAGACAAATCCAGACTGCGGGACAATTTATAAGACAACCATCTTAGACACACCAAAAATGCCCGTGTCATAAAAGAAGAAGAAGAAGAACAACAACAACAACAACAACAACTATATAGATAGATAGATAGATAAATGTTTTAGATTAAAGGAAACAAAGAAAAGAGATGTGATGCTTGATCTTTGATTGGATCCTGGATCAAAACAAAACAGATTTAAAGAATATTATTGGGGGCAAACAAAGAATATAACTGGTTTTGACCACGATGGAGGAACTGGGACCAATTTAACCTCCTGCCTAAAACAATTTTAAAAAACAGGCAAAATATATGTAACAACAGTTTTCAAGACATTGGATTTAGACAGGCACTTCATTGAAAAAGATATTTTCACATAGATACTCTACATCATCAGCTCTTAAAGAAATGCAAATTAAAACCACAATGCAATACAACTACATTTCTACTAGAAGGGCTAATTTTAAAGAGAAACAAAAATATAAAGATTAGGTCAAAATGTGGAGCAGTTGCAACTTTCATCTACTGCAGGTGGGAAAGCAAGATAGTACAACCACTTTAGAGCACAGTGTAGCCGTTTCTTAGAAAGTTAAACATGCTCTCTGCATATGAGGCGGCAATCCCACCCTTAGGGGTTTCACCCCAAAGCCATGAAAACGTATGTTCACACAAAGACCTGCAAGTGAATGCTTTTAGCAGCTTTATTTAGAGCCAAAAAAGTGGAAGCAATTTAAATACCCATTAACTGATGACTGCATTAAACAAATCAGTATCTTCACACAACTGGAAAACTACACAGCAATAAAAAGGAACTAACTACTCATAGATGCAATAACATGAATGAATCTCAAAAGGATTATGCTAAGTGAAAGAAGCCACCACCAAAGGCTACACTCTACATGATTTCATTTTTAAGACCCTCTGGAAAAAGCAAGAAGACTACAGCGACAAAAATCAGATTGGTACCTGCCAGGGGCTAATGGCAGAAGGAGGAATTGACCACAAAAAAATACGAGGAGCATTTTGGGGATGACAAAACTATTCTGTCTCAAATGTCACGGTGGTACATAACTACAAATTTATTAAAACTCATTAAAGTGTATTCTTTAAAAGAGGAGATTTAATTAAATAAAATTATACCTCAATAAACCTGACTTAAGAAAATAATAAAACAAACCTAAAACAACTAGGCGAAAGTAAACTTAAGAAAAATCAACGTACAGTTTTTTCATTTCAGTGGTCATCGTGAGGATGTTCTCAACCGTTGCAAGTGACACTTGTGTTCCTCCCAAGTCCCTGAAGGAGAAGGTCCAAACATGCATGAAATGAACCCAAAGACAAAAATTCTATGGTTTAAAAGACGCTGAAAGACGTCTGGTTACCTCAGTTCTGGCTTCTCCATTAAGCCAACTCAAAAGCTGACTTGCCATAGGGGATAATTTCAGAGAGCTCTTCTTGAAGAAATGTAAGTTTATTTGCATAGTCAAATTAATGATGTTGGTGAACAGTACAACCTGGTTTGTCTTTTTTACCACTATTCTCCTTGTCATTCTCACTTGCACCCACCACTTTATTACTCTTTAAAAATACATAATGTACAGCTTACTCCTTTTTTCTTTTTGAGATGAATGGTGTTTCTACATGCTTCACATACCCCGTGTCTGTATGCTCTTCGACATCGCTCCCTTTCCTGCGGGCTCTCTTGTCTGTCTGCATTCTCTCTTAATCATTTTGCTATGCCAATAACTTTTATGCAGTAAACCAGTTATAATTTAAATTATGACCTTTTAGTCAAAATGCAAAGTACTTAATCTTTGACAAAAGTAAGAAAGGTCAGAAATTATCTCATTATCCAAGAAGATTGTGGGAATACTTACAAATGTTTTAACTCCGGCAACTTAAAAAGATATGTGTCTTCAATGGTTGTCAGAGGATTATGATGGAGAATTCTGAAAAAATGCAATGGAATTAAAATTATCTGCATTTTCAGTAATTGCCATGAAAGCATGTGTATTCATTCTGTTGGTACGAAACTAGAAGGTTAAAAAAATGATTTTCTGTCTTATAGATACCCTTAGAATCTGTAAAGCACTCTCTTTTGGGGAACTAGTCCGGTCTCTAAATGATAAAATGGGGAAGAGAAGTAAAGAAGAAGAAGAAAAGTGGACAGCAAAGAAAAAAAGTTGCCAAAGAACTTGTCAGACTGAAACCCCTGGAAGTGACTATACTGATAAGAAGCTCTTGCTCTATAGAAACTACTTATTGTAGTATCCTCCATAATTCAAGTTGCTCTTCTTTCATCTACAGGTTAAGTCGCAGTTTAAACTACCTAGGTAAAAATAAAAATAAGACTAATTCCTTGGTTTGAGAGCCAAAGAAGGGATAAATCTAAGAGGAACCGGTGAAAACCATACTTCCATCCCATACTCCCATGTGTATTCTTGTGTCACGGGCTTCCTGACATTGCATGTAATCACCTTATCAATTGTATACTTACGAATTTCTCGGACTGTCAGTGCCAGAAATTTTCTAGGTATTTAATAAATGTTTCTTAAATAAACAAAGAACATTTTAATAATATATCGATAAAATGAACAAATTTGTTTTCTGACAATAATTTTTATTCCAAATGCAGAAATAAATTTTATTCTCAACTCTTTAAAACAAGCAAAGCAAAACAAAACAAAACAAGAGAGAAAAGACAATCTCTCTTTAGGTTATTCGTGTAATAAGCTAAGAATCATTAGTGTCATTTTCACAATAATCTTACTGACAGTTATGATTATTACCCCATTTTACAGATGAGGAAACTGAGGCACAGAGAGGTTATATAACTTGCCCTAGGTCATCAAGTTAGTAAGAGCAGGAATCTGAACACAGTTCTAACTCCAAAGCCTGTGTTTACCCTCTATGAAGAAAAGGGGTTTAAAATAACTCGTACTTTAACCTTACTTTTCAGACCACTGAATATAGAAATACATTTTCAAACTTCATGTACCCATCTGGGAGAGCCTCAATGACAATTAAATTTTCTTTTTTTATTCCTGTTCCCTAATCAACTCCCATGATTAAATATTTAACTAGCTTACAGTCATGGAGACTGTAAAGATTTAAAACCATATTGTAGGCAAATTAGTAAAAACGGCGAAGTAAGGACACAAGAAAATTCATTCTAAAAGAGCAACAAAAAATGCAACTGGAGAAAACAGACTCAGCTTTCTCAAACTCTGGAAATTCAACCAACCAGCTTGCAAGAATCCAGGGAACATTTCTTCAAGAAAAAGGTTTCATATTTCTAAGAACGGGGATCTGTGTTGCTTTAACTTATCCTACACCTTTGCTCTCCATCCCAGTGGTTATCTTGAAAAATAGTCCACATGCCCTGTACCACAGGGAGCAGAATGGAGCCAAATCTCATTCCCTAAGAATTGTCTGGTGGCTCCCTGAAGACTCACTTGAAAGGTTTGTCTTTGACGTGACTGAGAGCAGGGTAGCACCAAAAGCCTCTCTCCTCGGGGGCAATTTTGTGAAAACAATTGCAGGTAAATGTTTTAACATGATAGCTGTTGAGGCAAGGGATAATAGTTGCCACTAAAAGTAGCCTAACAGAAAAGCTTAAAAGTAAATGGTGAGAAATGAGATGTCTATGGAGACTCGGAAGTGCTTCAACATATGCTCAGGAATTGGAAGACCATGAGACACGTTCCTGAGAATCTAGGAAAGAACTATTAGCACTAATATATGAGTTCAGCAAGGTTGCAGGATGCAAGCCCAATATACAAAAATTAGCTGTATTTCTGTACGCTAGCAATGAGTAACCCAAAAATGAAATTGAGAAATAATTCCATCTATAACGGTATCAAAAAGAATGGAATGCTTAGCAAAAAACTTAACCAAAGAAGTGCATGACTCATATACTAAAAGCTACAACACATTGTTAAAGAAATTAAAGAAGATGTAAACAAATGGAAAAGCCTGCTGCGTCCAGGGATCTGAAGCTGATACTGTTAAAATGGCCCTCTGCTCCAAATCTATCTATGGTTTCAATGCAATCCCTACCAACATTTCAACGGACTCCTTTCGAGAAATTGGCAAGCTAACTGTAAAATCATATGGCAATTCAAGGGACCAAGAACAGCCAAAACAATCTCGGAAGGAACAACACGGGAGGACACGCCCACCCTGGTTTCAAAGCCTGGTTCAAAGCCACAGCAGTCAGTGTGGTACTGGCGTAAGGTTAGACATATAAATCAATGGAACCGACTTGATAGTCCAGAGGTGAACCCTCACATGTGCTGTCTATTGATTTTCCACAAGGGTGTCAAAGCAATTCAATGTGGAAAGAACGGCCATTTCAAATGGTGCTGGGATGACTGTATATCTACATGCAAAATAATGAAGTTGACCTCCGCCTACACTTCATACCATATATACAAGTCAACTAAAAATGAATCAAATACCTTAAATAGAAGAGCTAAAGCTGTAACGCCCTAAGGAGAAAACAAGGGGTAAACCTCTATGACCTTGTATTAGGCCAACAATTTCTTAGACAGGATACTAAAACCCAACCCAAGGAAAAATAGATCAATTAGACTTTATAAAAATGAAACACTTTTGTGCGTCAAAGGACACTACCAAGAAAGTGAAAAGACAACTCAGAGACTGGGAGAAAATATTTGCAAATTATATATTTGATAAAGGCTCCCATTCAGAATATATAAGGATCTCTTACAACTCAATAAAGAGATAACCAAATTTTAAAAGGGACAAAAGATCTGTCAACAGAGGAAGCTATTGCTTCAGGAACTGCAGGTACGGCCAGGCCCGCCCCGACTGCAGGAGGCCACAAGCGATTGACCTTTGTGCTCCAAGGTGGTATCCTGGCTATTGTGTTCCCGGGAGAGACAATCCACCACCCAGGAGAGAGATAAAGAAATCACCCAGGACACGGGACATAGATAAAGAAAATCACTGTTCAGCGGATGAAAGGTTGTTATGGAAATTGACAGACTGCAGTTTTTATCTGATTAACCTCTTTCCGGAATTCCAAATTCCTCACCTACACTTCTTTCCCTTCAACTGCGGGCCCTTTACCTACACTTTTGCCCCATTATAAAAAAGGCTGGGTTGAAAGGACCTGTAAGACGGCCTGTTAGGCTACAAACCCTCTGTCTTCTCAGATCGCTGGTCATCTGAGTAAAGCACTCATAAGGATTCAATCCCCATTTCTGCCTATTGGGTCTAGTAGGTGACAGGCAGCGTGAGAGCCGGATTTTCTGGTTTCAAAACTAGATACACTCTTTACCACATTGCTAATTTCTTCACCCGGTGTTCATCAATAACACAGAGATTTCATTCAAGGAACTTACTGAGTTGTCATTACCTGAACCCCAGAGGTGAATCAAGGTTCTGTGGAGACTGAGCATCTTCTGTTTTGGGAAATCCTAATACAAACATGCCAAGCTTTAAATATGAAAATTGCTAGTGCCCCTCTCAAGACTTTAGAAAGGGTCTATGCAAAGGAAGCGCCATGAAGCTTAAGCTGTATTCAATTCATGATAAACCCACCTCAAACTTCTTACAGGCTCTTTGTAATGCAGAGAAAATTATTGTTTCAACTTACAGAAACACCAGTGATATGTCACATAGATGACAAGATGACTTAACTTGATGAGTGGCACCTTCCCTTGGCAAGTTGCCTTTGGAAAAAGATGCAATTTAGTTTGCATCTCACTATGGCAAATGTTTCCTGAAGCAACTTGGCTTTGTCCGTAACAAAGATTTGGCCCCGAAAAGGAGGAGTTCATCCCCCAGCACACACTCATGGTATTGTGACAATCTTTTGAAAATAAATGTGAGTTAGTTTTAACACTAAAGCTCCAGGGAAATCATATGAGTATCTTTACTTCTAACACCAGCCAGCTCTGATTCTTTCATGACCTTTTTCTGTCATTTAAAATGAACCCAGAAACTCAAGAAAAACAAGTTGGTGTCTGCTTTATTACAAATCTTTTCTAACTCACCATGCATTTCCCACTTTGTCTCCCTCCTATCTCGTTACCCTGCTGTAGAGATGCTGGCATGGGTCTCATGCTTTCCCATCAGCATCCTTCTTCCTCTTTCCAGTACAAAAGTTTCTTGCGGATAAAGCCCCTGTCCAATTCTTCTATGTAGCCCCAGCACGTAGTGGAGTGCTGATGATACACAGTGGGCATGGCACCCGGTCAGCCTTTTCTTTCCCGTGCTGCCTTCCTGACTATAACGAAACTCAGATTCTTATAAGACACTCTGTATTACACAATGCTTATTAAATGTAGGGAGATTAAGATATTGTACTGATATCGTAACCAAAACCTCTGGGTGGAGGGACCCAGTGAGTCTGCTCTCTCATGCGCTGGCCAAGGAAAACTGACCCTCAGTGTTCCTTCCCGAAGGGAGGCATCGGCAAATTAAACAGGGAAAAGGAAGGCTGCTACAGATGGGCATCTGCAGGAACTGTCAGTCCAGCTCCAGACACACCCTACACCCCTGCGTCTAAGCTGAAAGGAATTGTGGGAAGTTGGATTTCTGAATTATAGGACAATAAGACAGTCGTTTCAAAGGCAGGTGTGAAGGATCATCTTCACCATGAGTCAAAATTCCTTTTCAGGCTATTGCACATACGTACTATGATGTGCTCATGTCACAAGGAAATCACAGAATTTTTGAGCTGCAAAGGAAGAAAACCCACATTTCTCACTGAGCAGTAGTCAGGAAAGAAATTGGAATTAGGCTACAGCAATGTATTTTCTTTATGGCTATTTTTTCACACCACACAGCTTGGCTGGACAAAAACAGCGTCTTTTTCCCATACCTCAAAGGTTCCCATTGCCGTGGACAATTCACTACATATTTTCTTTAAAAAAAAAAAAGAAAGAAAGAAATCTAGCCTGGATTATTGAGGAGAGAAGTGCCCTGCGGCAGGTTTTGAGGAATTTTTTCTGCTTTACCATTTAAAGGAGACTCATGGCTGAAGAGAACTCTGAGCTAAGCTTAATTCCTTCAGTTCTATGTTCCATACATTTAGGCAGCTAGAATCTTTGCATATGAGCAGGAATCAAAGTTAAATTCAGAAGTGGAATTTCCAGGACCATTCACACGTCGGAGCTGCAGCACCACTGAGACAGCCGTGATAATGCTGCTGTGAATGGTATTTGCTTGGTGCCTTTTATTGCCCGTGCCAACGTGCAGTGCTGGGGAACGTGGAGCCTGCCATACATGAGCCAAGCAAGTCTGTTGGCCTCTTTGTACCATAGTTTGTTTCCTCATTTGAAAAAAATGAAGGGCCCTGAAGCCACACTTTTCAGCGTTCACACTGGGCTTACATCCAGCCAACGAATCACTGTATGATGTTTTTACACATAGCTTTTAAGTGTATTTCTCTTCTATTTCACTTACATTGTGTGTAGAAACTGCATTCCATGCCAGGCCCGAAACGTTCCAATGTTCAGTTCTGTGAGTAAATTGCCACCGAGATTTCTTCAAAAGAAGAAACAAACAGAAGACAAAAGAAAATTCTTTCAGATCATTTATCCTTTGGCAATGATCTTAATTTTTATATGATAAAACCGCCTCAACAGTCCCTCTATACACTGAGTAAATCTCACCGTGGAAGACATCTGCTTATGACTTATGCTTTCATGTTTACACATGCAGGGCATTCGATACAAAACACGAAGTGCTCAGACAACACTTGGACTAAGTGGTCCTTATTCCTCTAGATCAGGGTTACACAAACACTACTGACATTTTGGGCTAGATAATTCTTTGTTGTGGGGGGCTGTCCTATGCATTGTAGGATGTTGGACAATTCTGGCCTCTGCCCACTACATGCCAGTAGCATATCTACAGTTCTGACAACTAAAAATGTCCTTGGGTATTGCCAAGTGTCCCCTGGGTGCAAAATCACCCTGGCTGAGAACCACTGCTACAGAACGCCTCATTCTGATCCGTGAGATGATTCTCACGCTAGTTTGTGCTACAGACAAGAAGGATTTGCTCCATAACTTTAGTAGCTTTCTATTAATGAAATTTTAGTCTTACTTGAAAAGAAATAACAAAGAGGTTTGCAATGAAGTTTTATAAAAATTCTAGGCATAATGAAGTTATCGTTATAACTTACAGATATTCCAAAAAAGGCAGTGTTTCAAATGTATTCTCCTCAATATACTTTATGTTGTTGTCAGATAAATCTCTAGAAAAACGTAAAAGAAAAATATTGCCTCAATTAGCTATTACATACCTAAATAGTAGAAATGACTGGTAGAGGTTAGAAGGATAATATTGAATATGTAGCTTTAGTTTTCAACTCTAAACTTTAGGAATTGGTTAGGTTAGGAACCCCTAACCCTGCCCCCACATCCGTAAAGAGTCTCACCTTCGTGATCTTTATAAATAAAATACCGTACTTTGCTGTGTATAATGAGCAGTTTTTTGCCCAAGTTTTTGAGGGAAAAATAAGAATGCTCATTACACATGGGTAGTGCTAATTCCATATCTATATCCATGTTTTTAATTCTTAAAATTCTTAAGTTATCAGAAAATTCTGGGTTAATGGCATTCAAATTACATAAGTGTTCGCTATTTTCTTGTCCTGTAGGAGACAATTTGAGATTAACCTCGGTTCCTCCCATTTTACTAAATCAACATTTTAAAACCTTTTCTGTAAAGACCAGACAGTAAATATTTTAGGCTTTGCAGGCCACAGACAGTCTGCCTCGCATATTCTTCTTTGTTTCTTTCTTTTCTTCTCCCATTTACGGCCCTTCGACGTGTAAAAAGTATTCTTAACTTACAGGCTGTATGAAAACAGACCATAGGCCTGATTTGATCCATGAGCCTGAAACTAGATGTAAGTACAAGCAGATGGTATATGAGCACCTATGGAATAAGGTTCATATGGGTGTGTATCATTACTCAAACCTCATTATCACTTTTTCTCTATAACTGAAGACTTTTTCTTATCTATATCTTGCCTATACGATGAAAAAATTGAAAGTGCATAGGAGATATTAAATGCTCAAGATGGGCTGGAGCCCGATGCTAACTTACATAGTTGTAGCAGAGAAATTGTAAAGATTATCTCATTTGAACCCCTTATTCATATTATAGATAATCTAACTAAAAACTCATAAACAAATACAATTAACTTACAAATATTTGAGGAATAGCAGGCCTTCAAATGAATCCTTACGCAATTCTCTTAAATCATTGCCGCTGAGGATTCTGAAAAAGAAAAAGGTTAGTTCTGGATCAAAATGCAAAATAACTACAACTATTTACTACACAGAAATACACATATGGAGAAACCTGGGTAATGGTGCCATCAAACTACCCCAACTTTTATTTAAGGATGGTGATCTGTGCTCTGTTTTTCTTCAAACCTTTCTTCTCATGTCCTCCTTCGGGTCCCTCTCTCTCCATCACACACACACTCACGGACTCCTGTTCACTCTTCTGACCAAATCGTGTATGTAGAGCATACTCTCTAGATCACAGACCCTCTGTTAGAACCTAACTCTGGGTGGTACCACCATTGGCAGAACTGCCATTTTCTCCTCTCTTTTCCCAAATATCATTAGGAAAGCCCTATACAGAACTATATCAGATCTGCAAGTGATTTGATTATTTCCCCCATTAAGACATTCTTTTCAAAACGAACAAGGGCATAAAATAAATGCATCCAAGATAAATACAAATACCCAGAGAACACCGTTCCTGTCCAGAGAGAACACCCCCAGCATCCCGGAAGCCCCCAGCGTACCCCTCTCCAACCACAGCTTTTTCTCTGACTCCCTTGAAGTATGTTAGCAACAACCTGAGTATGTGATGCTGCTTTATTTTATTTTTGTAGTATATTTTATTGGTTATGTTATTACAGTTGTCCCACTTTTTCCCTTTGATCGCCTCTACCCATACCCCCCTTCCCTTTAGCAATCCCCTCCTTAGTTCAGGTTATTGGGTCACGTGTAGAAAGTTCTTTGGCTTCTCCATTTCCTGTACTATTCTTAACATCCCTCTGTCTATGACTTTTTCGACTGTAAATTTATAGAATCTAAATATGAATCATCCTTCTGATAAAAAAAAGTTAGCAACCAAATTGAGATTTCACGGACTTAGTATGGGAAAAAGAATGTAAACTTTCTCATCAACAGTTTTTACATTGACTACACCTAGCAATGACAATACATTAGATATTTTGAACACTGACTGTGAAAAAATGTGGAATATCCTATTAATAATCTCTATAATTATTATATGTTGAATGCATCAAAGACCCTGACCTCAATGTGAAACTCACCGCATTACAAGAAAGAGCAGCAGTGGTCAGAGTATGTTTGAAGGGGGGGATGGTCGGAGGGGATGCTGTGACCGATTGTTTGCTCACCTCCCTTAGGTAATGGTTTCGTATTTCCATGGAAATGGTCCGAAAAGGAAAAAAATCAGTATGTCCAACAATGTTTATAGTAAGCCTTTTCATAAATAGAAAAAATGGAAAAAATTGCGCCTCCCTAAATCACTTTACAAAACTGTATGTGTATAATATAGCTGATAAACAAAAAGGTCATAGGAATTAATAGTATACAAAAAAAAATAAGGGCCAAAATCAAAGTTGTATATACTAATTTGAACTGTAAACATTATAAACCTGAGGAGGATTCAGTAAGGACAGAGAAGAAATGGGGGCTAATCCTCAGCTGCTTCCAGCAGGTCTTCCCTGGTTGGCTGGTCCCAGGTCAGGCTGTTGCTGAGGCTGAATATCACGGTGAGATGGGCAGCAACTAAAGGGTGCATGTATGTTAAATGAATGGGGTTTCTCTTTGTGGAGTTGTTTGGATGACAGGAGAATAAAACATTTTAAAGGACAATCACAAATTAAACCTGAAAAGAAAGTTTAGACTTTCCCGAGAATGCGTCAGTCATCGTCAATTGCCTCCCAGGAAACAGCTTCAAAGAAGCAACTATCTAGTGTAAAATACACTGATCTGCAAAACTTCAAATATTCATTTTGACTCGAGAAAAAAATTTTAAACTGTAGGGAATAAGAGTTAAAGCCAGATTTAAAATCCTATCACGTCATGAAAATGTCAAAACTAGGCATGAAGTAACATTTCAGAAATACCCGTGGCTGACTTCCAGTCGGGCTTCCTTTCACCAAAGCCAGTTCCTGAATTTCACAGCATTCACTCTTAAGTATATATTGTTGACAGTTATCCTTCGCCCCACCTCCCTAATTTCTACAAAATGGAGAGGGCTCAGATTTTTTTTTGTTTTTCTTCTCTTACTTTTCTCTTTTTTCTCTCTTCTTTCTTCTTTCTTTCTTTTTTTTTTTTTTTTTTTTTTTTGAGTATGAGTACTGTTGACACAGTGGCTTGGGTAAGGAAATATTTCATGGAGGCTTTGTAGGATCAAGGTCTATCCTTTTTAATTAATGCTGGGATAATGGAGGAAGGCACCTGTGGAGTCATTCAAGCTCCATAGTTGTTAGTTCTACAGTTAGGACTTCCCGCTTAGCTGCGAATGCTTCTTAGACCATGAAGACTATTAGGACTTAACTAAACCTAGAGTGCAAACAATAGGCCATTCCAAAATTGATTCACTTTTTCCTTCCCTGGCTTTCTTGCCAAAGAACTGACTAATACTTGAAATTATGTCTATTTATTAAACATATAATTTATGTATTCATTTTTATATTATATACTTGGAAGCCTCTTGAGAACTGAGGTATTTTGCCTATTTTGTCCTAAGACCTGTATCCCTGGCACAGAAAAAAGTTCCTGGCACATAGCAGATGTTTCATAAATGTTTGTTCGATGAATTCAGAAAGTGACAGGCATCAGTTTTCAGTATGCTACTTTTATTTAAAACAAACCATCCATTTATCATCACTCGTGAGGTCAAGAACAGCTTTATAGAAAAAGAAATGTCTTTCTTCTCCCCTACATTTGGGACTCTTAATCTTTTGAGACAGAAGCCCCGTGAGAACTTCCTAAGAGCTATGAACCCTTCCCCTAGAAAACTGCATTTTCTTCAATACATGCAAAAGTGTGCATGTAATTTCCATTTGCGGATTATGCCTTCAAGGCAGAGGTCAGTGAATAGGATTGAATGGATTGACTTCAGGGGCCAAAACTGAATGGGAAGTAAAATTAAATCTCTGTTTTCACAAACCTCTAACTAAAATTAGCATTGCCTTACATTATGAATGTGGGTAACTAACCAATTAGATTAGCAGTATAGTAGTTACTTTGGTCCCAAATAGAAATCACAGATATTTTTATATCACATATTTGCAGATATCATTCTCAGCATTCCTTTGAATTAGACCTGCCACTATAGCTTGTTACTTAGTATGTGAAGAGAAGTAGATTTATTACTGTATCAATTTTGAAAACTGTATATCAATAATAGTTTCCCTTTATTTTCTAATTAGCTTGTAAATCATTTAAAAACATAGTCCCCAAGAACAGAGGCTTCTGCACATCACCAAGGACACTAAAGGAAAAAAAACGTTGAGAAGTTGTGTCCTGGGGGTCTAGTCACCCTGAGTTAGGAATCTTTCCCTTAAAAGGGATAAATCTCAACCTGATTTAGAAATCTTCAACATTTACTAGATTGATGTTATTATGTATAAGCTCCCAAACACATGTTGTTAAAAAATGTTTAATTTTCAACTGAAAAAAAATATGTAATGTGTATTCTCATGGCTCAACATTCCAAAAGTATATAGTACACAATACAAAGCTTTTTCTCCTATACCATCTTTCAGACTACCCCACTCCTTCTACTCCTTAGAGAAAATTAATGCTATTTACTGTTGTGCCAAATGACTTTCATTTTTCTTACAAGTTTGAGAAGTAAAATCTCTAAGTCAGATACTATCATGGGAAAAATAAACGACACGTAGTTTCAAAGAAATTCCTAAGTTAAAAAAAAACAACAGCGGCCTGGTTCTAGCATTCTTCTTTATCAGTAAGACATCACACTAAGGGAGGAATCTTAGAAGGTGATCATAAACCCTATTTTTAGGTTACTATGGTTAGTATGTCTTTTATTATTAACTTACAAGTTGTTTATGACATCTATGCAAGGTGAACTAATAATATGACAAACTGTCAAGAAAAATGCCAGTTAATTAGCTTGAATGTAAATATTTTCTTGCAAATGATTTATGTACCTAAAATGACTTTTCTACAAATCGATTTAAAAAAGAAGATTTTAAAAAATAGGCAATAAAGGACTGGGCAAACTCAGAGAAGAAATACAAATGGTCAATGTTTAAAGATATTTAAATTTACAAGTAATCAGAAAAAATTCAAATTCCGATGAGACCCCTTTTATTCACCCATTAGATCAGCCAACAAATGGAGAGTATCCAGCGGTGGAAAGGGAGAGGGAAATGAATACTGTCGTGGCTTATTAATTGGAGCATAAGTTGGCACAACTTCTTTGAGGGCAATTTAAACGTTATGTCAATATAGTCTTCGCCCCAACAATGCCACTTCTAAATATCTATTCTGCAGATATATCTACCCATCTGCAGAAATTCCTTTCACAAAGATGCATGTACAAGAATGTTTGTTGCAGGAATACATGCAACAGGAAAACTGGACATAACCTAAACATCCATCAATAGGAGGAATTATTAAACTTAATACATCCATGCTATAGAGCATTATGAGAGAGAGTTTAAATGAATTGGTAACCATGAAGGAAACAAATCTAAGACAGAGCATGACGTGAAAGGGCCAAGATGTTATCATTTATGTAAAAAAAGAAAAGAAAATTACACAACACACCTATTGTGCTATCAATATGCAGGCGAACGCATGGGAAAAGGCCTGGAATGATCCATAGGAAACTCAGAGTAGTGATTACCCTGACGGCGGGGGATGAGGGCAGAAGCAGAGTTTTCACTGTACCTGGTATTTCATTTTTATATGTTGAGAATATAATCACGTATTACTTGTTATAATGAAAAATAAGGTTAAATTGACTCTTATTTTAAAGAGGGACCGCCGAACTTAATTTTTAAAACAAACACAGAATTGGCCCTGGCTGGTGTGGTTCAGTGGACTGAGTGCCGGCCTGCAAACCCAAGGGTCACTGGTTTGATTCCCAGTGTAGGGCACATGCCTGGGTTGCAGTCCAGGTCCCCAATAGAGGGTGTGTGAGAGGTAACCACACATTGATGTTTCTCTCCCTCTCTTTCTCCCTCTCTTCCCCTCTCTCTAAAAGTAAATAAATAAAATCTTTAGAATGGAAGAGAGAGAGAGACAAAGAGAGACAGAGAGAGACAGAGAAAGAAAGAGAAAGAAAGAAAGAAAGAAAGAAAGAAAGAAAGAAAGAAAGAAAGAAAGAAAGAAAGAAAGAAAGAAAGAAAGAAAGAAAGAAAGAAAGAAAAATAAAGAGAGGAAGGAAAGAAAGAGAGAAAGAAAAATAAAGAGAGGGAGGAAGGACGGAAGGAAGGAAGGAAGGAAGGAAGGAAGGCAGGCAGGAAGGAAGGAAGGAAGGAAGTCCTGGAATCAATAGAGGTTGATCTGGGATACAAAGGTGAATACTTTTCTCACAGCTACTGATCCCAAAATTCTGGACCAAGAAGGATCTTACAATGCAGGTAGTTTTTTTTTTGTATTCATTTTTGGAGGGAATGTACTCACAGTTTCTCAAGCCCATGGTATGACTTCCATATATCTTTATCGAAATTAGAAATGGAGTTGCCTTTCAAATCCCTGTGAAGAAACACAGTTAATAATTTTAAATAAGTAGGAAAAGAATGGACAAAGTAAGTAAAACAATCATGGCAACCTTGTGGGGATTAAGCAAATGCAAGAAATACCACCTTTCTAATTTTCATAGCTATCAGCTTCCCAGTGTGCACAATAAATAAAGACTTAACGTGGGGCCACTGGCACAAACAATGAGGCATCTCCTCAGAACCTGAATTACTTATCTTGGCTAGGTAATGCAAGTTAACTAATTTGAATGCATTTTTTCCAAAATGACTTGTGTCTATAATGACTCTATGCTGTCACAAAAAGTAGACGTTCCTTCTCTCTTTCTGCTGTATAGTATTCCATAGTGTAAGTGTACCACCGTTTTTTGATCCACTCATTTCCCGATGGGCACTTAGGCTGTTTCTAGCACTTGGCTACTGTAAATAGCAATGCTATGAACTTAGGGGCGCATAAGTTCTTTTGAATTGGTGATTCAGGATTCTGACACTACATTCCCAGCAGCAGGACTGCTAGGTCTAAAAGCAGTTCTCTTTTTAATCTTTTAATGAAATTCCATGCTGTTTTCCATGGTGGCTGCACCAGTCTGCATTTCCACCAACAGTGCACTAGGGTTCCACTTTGCCACATCCTCATAAGTGAAATAAGCCAGAAGGTTAAAGAAAAATACCATATGCTCTCACTCATAAGAGGAATCCAAAAAACAAAATATACTAATGAACAAAATAGAACCATATGCATGGAAACAGGGAACAGGCTGAAAGTGACCCAAGGGGAGGGGAGAAGGGGATACTGGTGGAAAGAAGGGGAGAGGACTAGACAAAGAACAGGTAGGAATGCCCCCCAAACATGGACAAGAGTGTGGGAATTGACTGTGGGAGTGGGGAGTGGGGGGGGTGGAGGAGGACAAAGGGGGAAAGAAGTGGGGCGACTATAAAAAAATAACAATAAAATAGGATTTAAAAAATAAAAGAACAAGGCCAAAAATTGACTACTTCTACAAATCAATTAGAAATTAATAATTCAACAAAAAAATGGCAAAAATGTATAATTATCAGCAAATTAATATAAGGAAACCTTATGCCAGGCCATGCCAAAACTTTGGGTCAGGGCCCTGTGTGAAAACGTCTCCGGGTGTTAGAAGGATAATGGTAATTAGAAATTAGAAGGACTGATATGGAAAGATCTCATAGACATATTTGACAAGGAAAAGCACAAATCACTGAGCAAGGAGCAAAGTTTAACCTCTTTATGGGGAAAATTGTGAAAGAAAGAAAGAAAGAAAAGAAAGACCCAGATGGAGAGAGGTAGGGAGAGAGGAAGGGAAGAAACAGAGAAGAAAAAAGAAAGAGAGTGTGGAAGAATACACACCAAAATGGTAACAGGAGAGGTAGAAAGGGTTAGGCAGGATTTTCACATTTTATCTTATATACTTCTACGACATTAAAAACCACCACCACCACCACAACACAGTGAGACTGTATCCATGACTTCCAAGTGTTTAAAAGACGCTGTTAAACTCCTGAAGTTTGTTTTCAACCACTAATTCTGTAGCTGACTTTGAATCTTTACCTTTAGCTTTGTCTCGTTCCTTCAGCAACAACTTACCTGTTCAGTTCATATGCACATTTTTCAGGAAGGCGAGAAAGGCCAAACAGATCCCTGTCTGTCCCTCTGCATACATTCCCACTCAACCAGAGGTCTTCTGGTTGCTTTAGGCTCCCCAATAAAGAAATGCCCCAACTGAACTTACCTCCTTCACACTGGCTCTCCTTCCCAACTGCTATATGTCCACCTGTTATACCACCATCATTTGCCTCATCATCCAGGGCAGAGATTTCATAGGGTCATATTTGAGTTTTGTCTTTCTGGTACATCCCATTCCCCATCTCCAGTCAGTTACTAAAGCTTGTCAGTGTTCCCTTTAGACTGTGGCCACGATTTTCTTTCTCTTCTATCACAACCACTCTGATTCAATGCCTTCGCACTTTACTCCTAGAGTTTGCTCGAATATTCTATTGGTCTCCCTGAATCAAACTTTCCTCTCGAGATCACTGTACGTATGGAACCTAGAACGACCCTCGTATTTTAATCATCTTTCTCACTTGAAAACGTTCAGTGGTTCTCCCTATCGCAGGGCAGCTTCCAAACCCCTGGAGCCAAGATTTTTCATAATCACATTTTTTCACTGCTTCCTAAACCAGTTCTTTATAGCCAGACTGGTCTGTTAAGTCCTGATCATTCCTGCACTCATACCTTTACCTAGACTGTGCTCACTATTTTTTCTCTATGTAACAAACCATAGCCACACTTTAAGTCCCAGCTAAAGTTAGAGTTTAGCTACGCAGCTTTCTGACTTCCATACCCCAGTTACTACTGATTCTGCTGAATTATAGCCCCTCTGGCCTGTATCTCTTTTGGCATTTAATTACATATCATCTCCCTTTTTAGTCATAGTCCCTTTCTTCCCACCTATCATTGTCATGTTTCATAGACAATGTCATACTTCTGTGGCTCCCACAGTACTTAGCCCTGGTTGGACACAAAATGGGTGATATATAGAGAAGGCCAGGTAGCCCAGGGGAGTCCTGGATAGAACTGGATATCTGTTAGGCACTGTCATAAGTACTTTACACGTATTAACTCATCTAAATCTTACAACAATCCTATTAGATCATAACTATCCTAATCTTCATTTTACCGACGACAAAGTTGAGTCCCAGTGCTAATACATGGCATAACTGGGTTCAAACCCAGACCCTCTGGCTCTATAGTCTTTGTTTTTAACCACTTTGTTGTATCACCACCAATGAGATGGGGAGAGGGCCACGTTGCTGTAAAGAGGATGGAGCAAAAGTGGGAGGAGAGTAGAGATTAAGGAATAAAATCATGGAGCTAAAAGAAATCAATGAGGAAAAATAATATAAGCAGTTACAAATGAAAGACTGGAGAAGGAGGGAATGATAGTAGAGGGAGAATGAAGGTAAGGAATAGATGACAAGCAAAATAAAAACAGAAATTCAGCCAATATGGGTCTGGGAGGATGAGGAAGGCCCAGAAGACCTGGAGGAAAAGGCTGGCATGTTAGGCAGGCTGCAGAGAACTAAAGAGGAAAGGCAATTCTTACAAGACGGTGAAGTTGCTGTTGTACGTGTTGGGCTGTGGCACAGGCACTCTGTCCAGCTTCTGCTTTGCGTCAAACCCAGTACAGGACAGCGTCTCATTTTTGCAGGTACAGAGTTCACATATGTTCGTGATGACATTCTGTCCCGTCGTTGGAGGGCCTGTCTCAGCTGACACTGGTTGATGAAGTCTGAAGAATTGCTGGTCCAAAGTTTGACTTGTCATCTCAGCCCAGGTTGGCAACTCAGGGTGAACAGTTTCTGGATGTGGAAATGTGATGGAAGGGTGTTCTGGAGGAGCAGTGGTCTGCTGTAGGACAGATGGATGTTCATTTTCTGCAGTACCTTCAGGCTTTATGGTGAGCTCCATGTTCAAAATTTGACCTGTCGTCTCAGACCAGGTTGGCCGTTGAGGCCGAACAGGCTCTGGATGCGGACGTTCTTCCTCCGCGTGTTCTGGAGGAGCGGCTGGCTGCTGCGGGGCAGCTGGATGTTCATTTTCCCCAGTAGCGTCAGGCTTAATGGTGAGAACCAGGTCCGAGGGCCGACCTGTCGTCTCAGACCAGGTGGGCTGCTGAGGGCGAACAGGCTCTGGACGCGGACGTGCTCCCTCCGCATGTTCTGGAGGAGCGGCCGGCTGCTGCGGGGCAGTTGGATGTTCATTTTCCAAAGTGGCGTCAGGCTTTAAGGTCAGCTCCAGGTCCGAAGGTCGACCTGTTACCTCAGACCAGATGGGCTGCTGAGGCTGAACGGGCTCTGGTTGTGGAAGTGCTTCCTCGGCATGTTCTGGAGGAGCGGCGGGCTGCTGCGGGGCTGCAGCATCAGCCTCCAAAACAGGCTGGGATGAAGATGATTCTGTTGTTTCAGAAGGCTCTGGAGGGGCCCCCTCCCGTCTTGGAAGTTCAACCAACTCAGTAAACTTTGCAAAATAAGCTGTGACCTCCTTCGCAGTTGCCAATATTTTAATGTTCTTAGGGAACTGACGTTTCATCACATATGGCAACACTGGATATGGAGCTTTACCTGAAACTGGAGGAGAGGCTGTCACCTTAAGATAAATAGAGGTTTTCGAATGCTGAGCTGGACTCTTCTCCTGGAATGAAGTTTCTTCATTGGCAAGAGGCAGTTGCAGCAGATCCGAGCTCTTCTGCTGGACTGAAGATTCGATATGTTCAGGGGTAGTTGGATGCTCCTCTTCAAGTCCATTCACGAACAGAGATTTTAATAACTTAGGGGATACTGCAGACTGACTTGAGGCCTCTTCTTCAATAGGATATGGTTCTCCTACCTCAGAGGCTTCTGGTTCCTCAGCTGGGATCTCCTGAAGGTTTCGAGATGGTCCTTTTTCCTCAGGTGCACTGGAGGTCAGCAAGACAGGGTCCAGGGCCAGCTTCTGAAACTGAACTGGAGCTCCATGGACCAGCAGCCACAAGAGCTGACACAAGAAGAGAAGCCGTGGGGCCCAGAGGTCTACCCTGGACATGGTGGCAGAGGTCCGAGGGACACAATGAGCAACCCAGGGAACTGGGGCACAAAAAGCAACCCAGGAAAGTGGGGCACCACAAGTGACCCAGGGGAGTGGGGCACAACAAGTGACCCAGGGGAATAGGGCACAACAAATGACACAGAGAAATAGGGGCACCGAGATGCGACACAGGCAAGTGAAGCACAGTAAGTGACCCAAGCAAGTGAAGCACAGCAATGCAACCCAAGCAAGTGAGGTGCAGGCACCACGCGCTGAGCAGGAGCCAACAATTGGCAGCCGGGTCACAGTTGGCAGCCATGTCACAATCAGCAGTTGCGTCAGGCACGTGTTCCTTAGCAGCAAAGCTCCCCTTCCGCGCCTTAGGTTCCAACCTTTACTTAAGCAGCCTATATTAGTCTTGGGTTGAGAGTGACTGCAGGAGAGCGAGCCTTTTTCCCAGAATCACCAGGGACCAAGGGGTCCTTTTCCCTGCAGAGGGAACAACTACCTGCCCATGGGCCACCCCCTCTCCTTCCCCTCCCCCCTCACAATGAGGCAGAATTGGGGCTGTTTACATGGGTGGCCCCAAACTCCAGCAGTGCAGGTGTGGTAGGATGGGGGGGCGGGGTGTTAAGGGAGGTGGGAAGCTGCAGGGAGGGGGCAGGCTATGGGCGGGGAGAGGTACATGCTGCAGAGCTTCCCAAGGAAGCCACAGGGCCCGGGATACCAAGAAATTCAGAAGTGCTAGTCCAGCTCTGCAACCTGAACCTCTCCTTAAAGCTGAAATCTGAGCAACATTCCTCCTCCCTTTGGCCATACTGCTCTCAAAAATGTAGCTGACCTACCAAACAAACCCCCGTGTGGGTGGTGGGGAGGGGGACACACTTTACAGTTCTAAAATGTTGCCATTTCCTCCCAATTCTCAGTATCCACATCTGATTCTTCACTCACCACTCTTATCAGAAGGGGGCTACCTCTGAACCAGTGCTGACTCCAGGATTTCTGTAGGTGGGAGTTGGGAGGGTGAGCAATTTAGGAAATAGTGTGTGAAACCAAGTGAAAACCCTTACAATGGTATGGGCAAACACCCCCCTCCAACTGTGTTTCAACACAGCCATTAATCTAGAAAAGTAACAATGGCCCTTCTCAGAGGCCTGCCCTGTGGGCACTCATGGAGAAGACTCTTTGGGTGTTAAAGCTGGACTGTTGAATCACTTTCTTCAGACACTGTAACTAGCACCTAGTTTGCTTCCTTCACAGCTCTCTTTATATTCTTTTTTATTTTACTCCCTGATTGCTGTCTGGCACAAACTCTGGCATGTAAATTCCAAGAGAGAAGGGGCTGTATCTTAGTCCTAGTGTCTGTTACACAGTAATGGTTTTAAAATGGAACTGATTCCAGGATTGGCCTTCTATAGGGAGGGCTCTCTTGTTATATTTAGGTTTCTGGAATCTTTAGTACCTATACTGAATCTGAGGCAGGAGATAGTTAGGAAGGAGGAAACTCCAGAGGCGCCCCAGGAGATAAAGAACATGGATCAAGGGTGGAGACCCTGTCCTAAGTCTGGTAGTTTCTGCATCTGGAGAGGCATTGAACCCTAGTGAATCAGGACTGCCCCTGCACAGAAGATGCTACCTGACTCCTGCTTCATTATAATGAATTAGCATTGTGGGACCCTCTTCCCAGTAGCCAGTCAAGGAAAGGAAGGCCCACCCTAAGGAATAAAAGTCCTCTAGCCCCTGAGTTCCCCCTTTTTTTTTTTTTTTGGCCCTGCTCCAGCTGCCCCAGCTGCCCCTGCTGCTTGCTGCTGCTGCTGCTGCTGTGGCTGCTAGGCTCTTCTCCTTTCTTCTCTGATGCACTCTGCTCAGAGTTGGCCTGTTCCCATGGTCTGTGTGGCTTAATAAATCTGCTTTTCCTCGCTTTCTGCTATAAACTCTGTGTGTTCGGTTCAATTTTCTGTCCGCGATCACCAAGAACCTGGTTACCTGTGCCCACCTGTGACAAATCCCTTCCTCACATGTTTCATAGGAAGACAGACAGACTTCTTAAAGCCCGGGACAACAACGGAGCTTTTGGTTTTTGTAGTCATCAGAAGTTCTAAATTTCAAAATTCCTGCTAAGTATCCTCAGAAGTCTCACACAAGTTAAATGCAAGAAATATTCTCTTTCAAGTATGATTTAATTGTTTTAAATTAGCAAATATCCTTGATTTCAAGGTGCTGCCACAAATTTACCAAATGCCTATTCTAAATAGATTTTCCATACAATCCTTCTCAAGGTATTGGCAAAGTATGTCATAAAACCTATAGGCTAAAATAACTGAATTTTAACAATAAAAATAAACATAAAAGCCTTATTCAGCTAAATACCTCTAGCTTAAGCAAAACTAGATGATTCCAATTTTGTATTAACAGGGTGTCAGCCTTACATATCCGTTTACATTTTTCTTCTCCAAAAAACACTTACTTTCCAGTGAATAAGCCTTTTTAAATCTATACTTTTAGAAAATTAAGCTAGTAACATCAACCAATGTCTTTGCAGCTTCAACAGGTACACTCCCTACAAAGTACTCAATAGATGAATAGAAGAATGAGTTATTTCTTATACTAGGAATTTAATATGTTAGTACTTAGCCAACATTCCAGTCTACAAAAATTAATCTAAAGTACTAATAAAGTATATTCGTCTTCTAGCCTTGACACTACTGCAGGATTCCAATACATCAATCTCATTTCTCGATGTGCTTTTGGAATATCTTAAACCAGCCCTAGAATGTTATTACTTCTAAAACATGTACACATATACATATTTACCTGATGGCCTTCTCCCCAGCCTTTACTGTCTGGAAGTACAGATAAACAAACAAACAAAAAACCCAAAAACAACAAAAAAACTAATGAAACTAGTGTTTAGCCTAAACGAGTCACTGCCATGCACTGTTACTCAATCTGGGCAAGTGGACATACTCTAAAAGTAGAGAACACAAAGTATATTACCCATTTTCCCATAATCTTGAGAAATAATGTGTTTCACAAAGTAAAACATCCAACAAGTTAACACCACATCCCAAAAAGAAAAATGCCTGGCAAACAATATGAAATAGAAGCTCAAAACACACTAACTCTGCTACTAAAACCATACACTGGTGAAGCTGCCTAAAAAATCTAATTATATCAATTTTTAGTTTCCCAAATCCAAAATATTTAGAATTATGACACCCACTAAAGAATGATCAAAACTTCATCTATTACAAGTTATCACCTACTAACAGTTTTATCCAACCAGCCTCTGATGAGCACCTGCTACACGCAAGACATTTTGCTGAAAAATGCAGGGGACATGAGATGAATATAAGGATATAGAATCCTTAATTTCATATAAAGGTAGGACAAGTATACACAAGGTAGATTGAGTGTCATTAGGAAAAACAAATTGTTGCCCTGGCTGATATGGCTCAGTGGATTGAGTACTGGCCTACAAACCAAAGGGTCACTGGTTTGATACACAGTCAGGGCACATGCCTAAGTTGCAGACCTGGTCCCCAGTTGGAGGCGTGCAAAAGGCAACCACACATCAATATTTCTCTCCTTTTCTCCCTCCTTCTCCCCGCTCTAAAAATAAATTAATAAAGTCTACCAAAAATAAAAAAGAAAAACAAATGTCATGTAAGAACATCGGTATACAAGTTTGTTTTTTTAAAGGAAACCCAACCACAAATTGTAATTTAACTCAGCATATACATACCTATTTGTCCTAAGTGAATGTTAGCTCCACCCTCACGATCTCATCTAACCCTAAGTACTTGCCAAAAGAAATAGTACTATCGCATTAGGTGGCCAGGTTTCAGCATATGAATTTGGTGGGGGAGGTTATAAACATTGGACCACAGCATTTCAATTTTGGACTTCTATACACCAAAACTGTAAGGGGATATATGTTTTTTAAGACAAGTTTGGGGTAGTCCATAACAGGAGTCCTAGGCAACTAATACAGACTCCAACTGCCCCTCAGGAATGGTCTTGAAGTTCGGTCATCAGTGGGTATGAGACATCTTCTTAGGCTTCTTGATTAATAAAAAGTTAACTGAGAATGGCACATATAGGTAACTTTTCTTAATCTTTAGCAGATGAAACAATTACTTAATACCTTTACAAATGAAAATTTCTCACCCAGACCCTACAATTAACTCATAGTTTGGAGCTGGCAGGATAGACTCTGCATATTTTCAACCTTCCTGGGAGTTGTGCTATGGGTAGGTGGTCTGCAAACCACCAGAGACAAAGAACTCTTGAAGAGCCCCAGATGAGGTCAGTTAATTTCAAAACATAAGTAAAACATTGCATAGACCATAAATGTAAAAATGATGCAGTTAATCAAATGAGTTATTTTCCAGGGATTGTTAGGCAGGATAGCAAGTCAAGGCGGGGGGTGGGGGAGGACATATCTCACCCATTAACTCAGTAGTCCTGAGTCTGGTCTGGTAAGATTGCCAGGTGTTTCAAAAATCAGAAGAAAAACTATGATAATGCAGGAGGGGGAGCCCTTGGAATTCTGTATGCAACATTCCCACTATCTGGAAAAGGCTTTGAAACTGCATGTTAATGTCAAGGTCTGAAGATGGGAGGAAGAGGGTGAACCTAGAAGCTGGCTACAAGCATAAAACCCAGAATCCTGATAGGCAGTACACTCAGACTAGCTGGGTACCTCCTTGCAGCTTCATGCTCAAGTGTATTTCATAAGTAAACTTGCTATTTCCACTATACATGTAGTCTTCTTATCTGAATTCTTCTCTTGTGAGACAAGAACTGAGGGGGAGCCCCCTAACTATATTCCCTATACTGTACTTTATATCACCATGACTATTTTTATAACTGTGTATATGCACTGCTTAATCAAAATCTAAATAACTGCTTTAAACTATTAGTAAGATATATTATACAGATGCTGTATGTTGTATATATTAAGACCAAAATATCCAATTTTATTTGCCCAGCATTTCAGTCAGTATGTTTAGGAAAATGTAATCAATGGCACTAAAACTTTGGTATGTTAACTCATTTTGCACATTTCTCTAATTGATGATATATCAGTGTCACCAGGTTCATGCTCATGAAAGTTATCATAGATCGCTCTGGCTGGCGAGGCTTTGTGGACTGAATGCCTGGGAACCGAGAGGTCGCAGGTTTGATTCTCAGTCAGGGTAATAGGCCTGGGTTGTGGGCCAGATCAACTAATCCATGTTTTCTCTCACACACTGATGTTTCTCTCCCTCTCTTTCTCCATCCCTTCCCCTCTCTCTAAAAATAAAAAATAAATAAAATGTGTAAAAAAGGAAAGTTATCATAGATTAGTAAGATTTGCGTCACTTAAAAATTGTTTTGCAGTGTAGGAATTTTTAAAGAATAAAGTGTGTAATATTTTGTGTTGAAAAGCTTTAGCTCAGATGGCATTCATTTAAAATATGGTATTTCAGCAGTCCAAGAATGAGATGGTTAAAAAAAAAAAGAGAGAGAGAATCTAACTCAGGTAACAGAACTGTGAACCAAACAACAGGGCTTCTTTAAAGATAATTTCAGGACTAGCATCTTAAGGAAAATCCCAGTTAAAACATAATTTTAGTAATAAAGTTTTGGCTCAACATGATTGTGCAACACTTAGTTTTGATAGAAACATGTTTTATTATGGACAGTTAAACAGAAACAAGAGAACACAGAGGTACCAACCATGTATTTTAAGTCCTTTTCTAGAATAACTAGTATTTAGTAGGAAGCTGTAGCCCCACTGACAATAAATATCAACAGTGTCATGAAATAGTAGAACAATAATTATCCAAATACTGAGCTCCTGTAACCAAAACCTACTTTGGGTTCAAGAAAACACAGCATACACATACCAAATCAGTAACTTTATATACAACAAAACCAAAAACTAGCTCAAGTTTAGAAATAAACTGGCTAGAACACACTTATTGTGTAACTGCTTTAAGAATTCCACGGAGCACCTTGTAACTCATTAGCTGCACATTTTCCTTTGGCGGGAAACATGGTCCTCTCTCTGTCACATATGCATAAGGAAATCTCAAAACCCAGAGGCCATCTGGTGGGAGAGTGATTTCTTGTTTTTCTGGGTAGAATACTGGACACGGTGGTGGGCCTGGTTGAACCTGAAAAACGCAGGTAATATAATTATTTTTTTCATTTTTTCAATAAGAAACATCTGAAAGGTAAATGCCTAAACAAACAACAGGTTTGTAAGTAATAGGTACGCTCCTAACTTTAATCATATCCAGTACATAATTATTTAGGCTCAAATATTATCCTGCTTTTCTACAAATTTTTAACGTCAAGTTCTGTCTCTAAACCAACTGATGTGAACTGAATGCACGAATTGATTAACATACCATTTATTTTTCAAGCAAAAAAATATTAAGTATAAAAAGTATTTAAAATTAGCCCTAGCTGGTATGTCTCAGTGGATTGAGCGCTGGCATCCAAACCAAAGGGTCACCAGTTTGATTTCAAGCCTGGGGCACATACCAGGGTTGCAGGCCAGGTCCCCAGTAGGGGACACACAACAGGCAACCACACATTGATGTTTCTCTCCCTCTCTTTCTCCTTCCCTTCTCTAAAAATAAGTAAAATCTTAAAAAATATTTTAAATTAATATTTTAATTTAAAAAAGAAAGTATTTAAAATTAAGACTTGCCTAATTAAATAATTATTTTGATATTATCCTGTACTTTTTAAAAACAATCAAACAAGCATCAGGCCATGGCCAAGTAGTTCAATGGTTAGAGCGTTGTCCCAAAACACCAAGGTTGTGGGTTCAATCTCTGGTCAGGACACACAAAAAGCAACCAATCAATGAATACATAAATAAGTGCATTAAACAAATCAATGTTCCTTCTCCCTCCCCAAAATCAATAATTAAAAATTAGAAAAAAAAAAACAAGCATCAGCATTTTTTGTTTCTGAAGACAGAAAGGGTTTTATTTCTTACCTGAGGCATTAGTATTATCTGCAAAGGAGCATCAGGAACCACAACAAAAAGCCTCATAAGTTGAGCATAATGTGGTTTTAGCCCTCTACCCTGAGATGATGATAGAATATATAAAGGCATATCACTATTCAGGGCTTTTAAAGCTGATTCCTTTGGTCCACTTCCCAGTACTTTCATCACTTTGTCAGGTCCTGAGCACATAAACCTCCGACCTCGAGAGTCTTCATATTCAAAGCCCACAAATGCTCGCGCTATGTCATCTCGCCGTCTTCCTCTTCCCGTTACAACTGCACTTCTTTTTCCAGGAATAGCTTTATTTGGAGCAGGCCAAGAATTTGTGTCTAAGTCTCCTTCATCTTCAGCCCTGGTCCTGATGACAATGTCCCAAGGCATAAGATAGTTTGTTCCTGGAATGAAGCCCTGTTGGTCCAAACCTGTATGAAAGTTATAAGACTTAGCAGGGCCTAGTTTAACCAAAGACCAGCTCGAGAATTTGGGCAGGAGGCCTTTAGGGCAATTTGAATGCAGCATGCCTGGGAGATACTCAACTGTGGATGCCTGTCGATCAACCAAGTTTGGTCTCTTCTCAGTTTTTACTTCTCCTTGACCATGAACTTCTGGATTATCTCCTCCTGCTTGTGGATCAGCTGGATAGGTACCTAAACTATCCGTGGATTGGCCTAAACTCAAAGCTAAGCTCAGGCTTGTGCTCTCTCCTTGGGTCTGAGGTTCTTTTTCTTTAAGTCTGTCAGCTTCTGCGTCTGGAGGGGCAGAAGATTCATTTTTGGCAGGTGCAGGATCTGGAGTACTTGGTTCAAATATTGGGAAATTGATATGATCCAATTTTCCACAACATTTTTCTTCTAGAAGCTATAGAGGAAGAAGGGGGGGAATGAATTTTTCTTTTAAAAATAACACAAAAAATTCTTCACTCAAAAAAGCAAGATCAACAATTAATGAGTAAGCAAATAAGTACATATAAAGAACTTCCCCTTGTTTCCATATCACACAGCAGTCACATTTACTTTTCTAGGTATTTTACTTCTGAAAATATGTATTTCTACTCAATTGGTGGTAACAGAAAAAAGAAAGAAAAAGAAACAAGAAAAAAAAAATCCAGAGTCTACCTGATAAAAGTCATAGTTAGCTGCCTTGATATCAAAGGGATCATCTCGAGGTGCTTGTTTCCTTCCACAGTTACAGGCACCAGTGGATCGAGCTCTGCTATTGTGATAGAGCACAGGAGGGTTTCTTTCAGCCTCTGGTTTTTCTCCTAGAAAATATAAGTCACTATTAATTTCACACATGCAATGCAGAGTAAAATTTATTTTGCATTCTTTATCATCTAACCCCAAAATTTCTCCATATAGTATTTTTGAAATAAGAAGGGGAAACAAAACATCACCAAACCTTGACTAAATATGCATAAAAGAAGAAACATGTGAAATTCATTATGCTTTCTAAATAAATTTTGTCATCATTATGATGACCTTACACTTTATTATATTCATTTTAGTTCAACAAAACTACAAAAATGTTAATATGAAATTTATGAAACTTTATACTATTTAACTGTTCTCACTTACTAATCCTCGAGAGTTCATTCTTTAAATATAAGAAAATAATTCGTTGTCATAGCTGATTAGTTTCTTTTTTACAGCAGGTGGGAACACTTAAGTCTGGTGTGCCTACATTTCTGTAGGGCTCTTTTTAAAAATATTAATACATCCTGAACAAACTCTCTTAAAATAAGAATAGAAACATAGCTCACAGTTTTGATTTCAAAGTTCTGAGAAAACTTTAGTTACCTGATTTAGGTAATGAGTGAAATTTATGTACACAATGTTGATCAGTTAAACTCCTCTCCTCACAGAGCTGATGGCCATTGCTCCAAAACTTGTAGCAGTCCTCGTGTAACTGCATGGCATATTTGTGAAACGCTGGACCCCTAGCATGTTGACTGTATACTCGCAGAGCCTGGGCAAGTTGATTCTTATGGACAGTCATTGTATAATTATGAGGCAAATTTGACTGATAGGCACTATGGGCCATGGGTAAAGCTTTTTGGCACCGGTTTTCTGAGAATTTGGTGTCAATATCCAAAAACCCTTCCAAGACTTTAATACTGCTTAAAATCTTAGATGTTAGCTCTCCAGTGGGAGACCCCATGTCCTCCTCTTTCCCATCAATAGCTACTTCATACAGTTTTGAAGCTGCTGAGATCCACTTCTGGTACGTGGGGAGTTCAAAATGGGAAGGCTGTGGGTTCCTGCCCACACTATCATCAAAACCTTTCTTGCTTAGAACTAGCTCCACATGCTGCCATAGGAATTCCCTAAGAGTGAAATCCACCAGCTGTCCGGAAGAACTGGAACTGCTGCTGTCAACATGGAAAGAAAGTTGTTGTCGGCTGTGTTGCCTCATCACCTGGTATCTCCTGGGACCAGAAAGGGGTGCAGGCACCAGCAGAGATTCAGGGTCCTTCACAGTACAATGACTCCTAAGTTGGTCCAGCAACATGCCTACTGGGTCCTCCTCCTGGCTTCCCGAAACTATGTACACAAAAGCTTGGTTGGCAGGCACAGTAAAGAGGCAGTTGATACTCTGATTAGTCAAGACACGACTTTTCCGGAAGATTCTATAAATCTGGTCCTCAAGGGCATGTTGCAGTCTCCTTTTGGGAGAATGCTTCTTGGGCTTGTCAGGATGAGCTGGGTCTTGGTTCCGAGGAGGTTCCACTTTAAGGGCTCCATTGAGTTGAAAGAGGAAAAGGAGTCTAGGTGGGCAAGGTCGGCAGTTTAGTTTCCAATCTTTGCCAACTGGACAATCCTTAATGGCTGTTTTGAGGAGGGGCAGTACTTTCTGTCTCAATCCATCCAGGGCTCTGAATACTCGATCATAAGTGATGTCAAAGGAACAAGTGGGATGGACCAAAAGCAGGATATGACAGACGGAGAAAAGGTAAAGGAGACTGAGGCACTGCAGTTTCTCTTGATGTTTCCAGAACTCGTGCGCTTCTGCATGAGGTAAAGGGAGACCGCCTCCAGCTTCCCCGCTCTGAAGGGCCCGACAGGCCCGCAGAAGCTGGGAATTGTCACAGATGGAAGTGAGAAGAAGATACAGAACTTTACTTTCCTGACTGTAATAGGCCTGCAAAAGGCTGTAGTCCTGCGAGCCTGCCTCAGTTTGGTTACTTTCCGCGGCAACTACACCTCCCCGAACTGGATCCGCAGCCCCAGCCCCAGGGTCCCCGGCTCCACCAGCCTCCCCGACGGCGTCAGCCTCGGTCCTGATTCCAGGCCCTGGGTCCCCAGGATCTTGGTGGCGAAAAAGGGGAAAGACCTGTCTGTCGCACACGGTGTTCACAAGTGAGAACTTCTCGGAATTCAGTCGCAGAGCCGTCTTGCCGAAGATTCCCACCACGCAGATCTCATCCTCTCGCCAAGGAGGCTCCGGTCCGCTAGTCACGCTCCCTCCGCCCTCTGCGGGGGACCCCTCCGGACTTTCAGGGTTGTTCCAGGCTGACGCTCCCATTAGAAGCTCTCTCAAACTGACAGGACCCGCCATAGTGCTGAGACTTCTCTGGAGTCCTTCCGGTCCTCCCAGCAAACCTAACCGACGCTCGTCCAGTTTTGAAATCCCTCCCCCTCGCCTTCAGTGCCCGCTTTCCTCTCACTTTAGGTTCCGCCTCCCGCACCTCCTCTCTCAGTTTCTCTGCAAGGTTTCCCCTAGCCCTGCACCGCGGCGGCTTAAACAGTTCCGCACCGGCAGACGGTAGGAATTGAGATACCATCTCAAAAAGCCAGTCGGAAGCATTTAGTTTGCAATTGAAGGAATACAAAAGCACTGCGAAGGGAAGTGTCAAGTGACTTCCAAACGTATAAAAGTCGTCCAGTTTAAACTGTAGAAGTTTACTGCACTGGATGTAGTGTGCAGACCTTAGAAGAGGAATCTTATTAGAAATGCGGAACCTCGGGTCCCAATCTAGGTCTCATGAGTCAGAACATGCATGTCAACGAACTCCTAGTGATTCGTACACTACAGTTTGAGAAACACCGCTCTACAAACATCTTACGAAGCAAGGTGAACAAATTCTGTCTTATTTCTAGAGAGAAATATAATTTACTCACATAAATGGCAAAGAAAAGCAGTGATTTGGGAAGGTTTATGGAGTCCTAGCTTTAAAAAAGAATTCCTCAGGCCCGGAAGAATATATACCAAAATGTTAAAATACATAGCAACTGTTTAAAATGCGTTGGGATTTGCTTACATTTTTCTTTATTTTTTTTCCTTAAATAAAAGACTTAGTTTTTTAGAGCAGTTCTAGGTTCATAGCAAAACTAATACAAAGTACAGAGAGTTCCGTATACCTTCTACCCCACACAGGCACAGCCTGCTCCACTATCAACACCTAGCTCCAGTAGTACATTTGTTACAATCCATGGACTCACACGGACACATTATTATCACCCCAAAACCCATAGTTTACATTAGGGTGTATTTTTGGTGTACATTCTATGGGTTCGTAATACAGGTTTAGACTAGTTTTATTGCCCTAAAAGTCCTCTGCTCTGCCTATTCATTCTTCACTTTCCCCTAACCGCTGGTGCTCCATAGTTTTGCCTTTTCCATAATGTCCTAGTTGGAATCGTAAAGCACATAGCCTTTCACTTAGTAATATGCATTTCAGTTTCCCCTATGTCTTTTCATGCTTTGATAGCTCTTTTTCCTTTCTCTTTTTTTAGTGCTTTTATTTCATTATCTGGCTGTACCACAGTCTATTTAGCCATTCACCTACTGAAGGACATCCTGATTGCTTCAGCGTTTTGGAAGTGGTGAATAAAGTTGCTACAAACATCTGTGTGCAGGTTTTTGGGTGGATCTCTTTTATTTTTATTTCTTTATTTTCTACAGTGAACATTTCTTTAATTTGTAATAATATTAAGAAATTCTTCCTTGAAGAAAATATGGAAAGCCTTCACTCAATATTTGGTTTAGCTGTTTGGAAGTTTGAATGGTTAGGTTTTGTTTTTTGTTTTTTTTTTTTTAATACTCAGCTTGAAAAAAGAAATGGAAATGTGATCATTTGTGTTTAATGAGTTTTCACTTGGGATGTCAAATAATGACAATAAAATAATTCAACATAGATTACTTACTCTTTGTGGCTCTGTGTTAAGTTCTTATCAAGAACTGTCTCATTTATGTATAATCTCACATGTGGAATTAAAAAGAAACTGACTGTAAAATCAGAGAACAGATTCAGGTCGGGGGGAGGAGCGGGAAGATGGGTGAAGGTGATCAGAACGTAGATACTTCTCGTTTTAAGATAAAAATTTCTGGGGATGTAATGTACAGCATGGTGACTATCGATGATAGTACTACATTGCATATATCAAAATTGCTAAGTGAGTTCACCTTAAAAGTTCTCATCACAAGAAAAAACTGGTAATTATAGGAGGGAATGGATGTTAACTAGGTTTATTGTTGAAGTCATTTTGCAATATATACATATAGCAAATCATTATGTCTTATGCCTTAAACTAATAGTGTTATATGCTAGTTATATCTGAGTAAAACTAGGGGCAAGGAGAATGATCTCATTTCATTTTCAAAGGAAGGGTGGGGCCCTCAGTCATGGTGGGTGGTGTTGGTGGTTTCCATATATTAAGCAATATTTGGCTTCCATTAATTCTTTTCTACCAACTTTTTACAAAAAGATATTTATTTATTTCTAGAGAGAGGGGAAGGGAGAAAGAAAGGGAGAGAAACATCCATGTTCAAGAAGGAACATTGGTCAGTTGCTTCTGGCACTTCCCCACCTGGGGACCTGGCCTGCAACCCAGGTATATGCCCTGACCAGGAATCGAACTGGTGACGTTTAGGTTTGCAGAACGACACCCAATCCACTGAGCTACAAGCAGTCAGGGCTCAACCGACTCTTACTTACTAACAAGAATGTAGAAAGAAGGAGGGTGGGTTTTCAAATTTATTAAAAAATTTTTTTTGTACTTGTTCCTTCTCTTCCACATGTCCAGATCCCAGTTCTCTTTGAAAAGACAACGGAAATGAAAACATCTATATGTTCATCTACGTAAATTACAATGTGGTCCTCAGTATCAAGATTATTTGCTATGTTTAGTAAGTGACTTTGCTGATCTACGATCATTTAAGCCCTGGCCTTGTAGTGCCGTTAGTCATCTCCATACTCCAAAAGATTGTGGGTTCAATCCCTGGTCAGGGCACATACTTAGGTTCCGAGTTCGATGCTCGGTCTGGGTGCATATGGGAGGCAACTGATCGGTGTTTCTCTCTCCCTAAAAAGAACCCATAAGAACATATCCTCAGGTGAAGATTTAAAAAAATTATGTTAACAATTCTTTGACTTATAAATCCAGGAAAATTAGTGTGTATTAAGCCACACACGTTGTACAGATTTCCCAAGTAAACTAAATGTTGAAAACCCAAATAGAAAAAGACTCTCTTGAAGAAAACAGGAGAAACAGCCACCATTATATTTTGCCAAAGGGACCCCAGATTGGTACAATCACTTGGAGAACCAGTTTGACAGTATCTAGAAAATAGGCACACTTTGTAATCTTAGTTTCATAATTGCCCCAAACTAAAACAACCCTACTGTTCATTAACAGTAGAATAAATAATTATATTCACACATCAAAAATAAATTTGACATTGAGTTGGCCATAAAGTTCATTTAGTTTTTTTCCATATG
This sequence comes from Pteronotus mesoamericanus, assembly GCF_021234165.1. NCBI lineage: Eukaryota > Metazoa > Chordata > Mammalia > Chiroptera > Mormoopidae > Pteronotus > Pteronotus mesoamericanus. The sequence continues at coordinate 7,913,948 of NW_026555267.1, read as the reverse complement.
ATGGCTCTAGTAGTGTTTAGTTGTCTTTAACTTCATTTGAAAAAATTTTGTGAGATTGTATGGTGACAGCTGTCATATCAGCGTGCGTTTTACAAAACTTATCAAAATTGGTGAATTTTTGTGCAGCCATTTTCACATTGAAGATGGGAAATACACATTTTCAGTGCATTATGCTTTATTATTTCAAGAAAGATAAAAACACAACTGAAAAGTAAAAAAAGATTTGGGCCGTATATGGAGAAGGTGCTGTGACTGACTGAATGTGTCAAAAATGTTTTGCAAAGTTTCTTGGTATTATTGACATTTTAGCCAAATAATTCTTTGCTGTGGGGCTGCCTTATACATTGGGAGATGTTTAGCAGCCCCCTTCTACCCACTAGAAGCCAGCAGGAGATAGCCAACATACTCAAAATGTCCAAATCAGTAGTTATTGGTGAAAATGAAAAATGTGTCTTTTATTTTATGGAAAAGTCTGAACAGACTTTTTGGCCAACCCAATAGTACTGAACAATAACATGGTTAAATCTTAAAAAAGAAGTGTTGATTGAAAGAAGATAGAAGAATATATAACTTATGACTTTATTAATGTAGTGTTCAGAAGCAAACAATATAAACCATGGCATTTAGGGATGCATACTCAGAGGGCAAATGCAAGGAATATTTATTGTAACAAGCATATCAATAATTAGTTTAGAGGAAAAGGATTATAATAGGGGAGGGAAACAGAGCTCTGAAGACATGTCTCTTTCTTGATGGTTTAGATGAGTGTTTGCTTTATAATTTGTTAGTTTATATATTTATGTTTTATATACATATCTGTGTGTGCTATGGTTCTAGTGAAAACATTAAAAAAGAGAAAAATCAAAGGTTTTTTATTATAGCTCTTTATTTAAAAACATAACCAGATACTCCTTGGTAGTTTATATTCTCTGGTTGTCATTTAGTCTCAGTATAAACAATGGGAGCATATGATCAGCAACAGTTTAATGAAGCTGTAGCATTTACAGGATTCTCAAATGAGTACAATATAAAATCTGTCATAAAAAATAGTAAATGAATGCAAGGTAGAATACATTTTAATACTGGTACAATGGCAAGAGCAGCTTACAAATATTTATCTACAGTATTTCTATAACATTTTTAATGAAACTTTATTCCACAAGAATGATCAAATCATTTAAATTAAATTCATATAACACATAGTCATTTATTAATATAAGAAACACTCTGAATGCCTCAAAATATTTTGTACAAATATTCAGCTTCTTCATTCTCAGTAATCATTCTTTTTATTCACACATAAATGTAGCTAGTGGATTAAAAAAACTTTCACTGGAAGCACATATGTTTCTTAACCTTATTATCTGTTAATTTTTATCTATAAATGTGCTGTAAACATAAATGGGGCTGTCATAAAAACAAAAGTGTCCCCAGGTCTTATTTCCAGTCTGGAAACTTTTATAACACTATTTGGCATCTGAAAACAATATTTATCTGGGAAATTGCTAAAATAACTTTTTAGCCTAAGCTAACCAGGAGATATTTCAAGGATATTTTCTATGTAGCTGCTTCCTCAGGCTAAAAAGTGCAGTGATGATGTGAAATTCCTTGGTTACTTATCCATGAAGAACTGCTATCCTTATTCCTGGAACTGCAGTAGAGATACAGCATAATGCTAATCTGGCACATTCAGTCCCACTCACACTAATCAGAGTTCCCCTTTCTCCTTGTTACTTGGAACATTAGTGGTAGGGATCCTTGTTGAAGCTATAATAGTGTCCACTGCTTAGCAGATATGTCTGAAGAACTGGGGGCTCCCAGAAATACTTGGCAACTTTGTAGAGGACTGACCGATAGGGTCACCAAATAAAATGTAGAATGCCCAGTTAAATTTGAATTTCAGGTAAACAATGAATTTTGTTTTAGTATACATATGTCCCATGCAATATTTGGGGCATAATTATATTAAAAAGTATTCATTGTTTAATGTGACATATTTATATTTCAAAGTTATTTGTTGTTTATCTGAATTTCAAATTTGATTGGATATTACATGTTTATGTTTATTAAATCTGGCAACCCTGGACTAGCAGGAAAGAACAAAAATACAGTTAGGTATGCATTATTACTCTTATTGAATCAACAGGCTATTGAGGACAGGGTATCAGGTCTTATAGTGAACCTCCTATAGACCGCAGAGCATCCTTCAGAGAGTACTGCAGAAAATACAAGGTTCATGTTGAATCTTCATGAAATTTTTACTTAGTTATATGAATGTGGGCAGCAGACATCAAAATAACAAATACCTCAGACTTCAGTGAGCCAGATATAACTACCTACCTACCTAAGATACTAGAAATTATCATTCTAATTTTTAAGGTTATACTGGATCTTTTGCTTCCAAACCTTTGGGAAAATAGTTGGGTTTGGATGGAGGATGGTCTTACCTCCGGTTTATAATGACGAGAAACAAATCCAGAGGGTCTTTCTAATTGATCGAGTTTGTAGTACTTAATGAATGCATGAACTTTACAGGCTGAAATACTTTTCAATGACCTGAAAATACCCAAGATTAATGGGAACTAGGTTATTGTCTTAAGGTTAGACCTGTACCTACAGAGTACAAATTAGAATTATCTAGTTAAATTTGAATAAGCTCTCTATATTGAGCAATTCCAGAATAAACATTGCTTTGGGGATTGTACTGTCCTTCTGTTCTCTTACTGATCATGCAAACTATAAAATATCCAAACACCTACTTTATACCACAGTATATAGTATATATGGGTTCCATACATACTGTAATTCCTTTAAATGAAATTATATATTAGAATAAGTATTTATACATACTACATTTTTAAAAAAGGAGTGAGGTGATTTTATCAGCATATTTTATGGATGATCACATGCAGTCAGGCAGAGCTGGCATCAGTGTTATTCCTCAAAGCTGCTTGTAGAAAATGGCAGACTTTGAGATGGGCTTCTAGGGTGAGCCAGCTATGGGGAAAAAAAAACCAAACAAACAGGGTCTCAATTATTACATGGATTATGTTCCTATAGCCAACATGACTCTCCTTCTTCCTCAATAACAGAACCCAGACTTTGTGCAAGGCAGCAATGCATCCAGATTCTAAAAACCCATTTTCCCACTTTTCTTGGTATAATCATAAGTTCCTGGATAACTGTTTAAAGAGATGAAGGATAGCTTAGCTAGCATCCCCTCTTATCCTGCTTAGAATGTAGGTGTGAGGATTCAGGAGTATAGCCATTCTGTACCCTAATCAAAGCCACACATTAAAGATGAAAGAGCAGCGAAGACATGGTGAAGCTGCAGTACAGACTGCCTATTTCTCTAGGGAATATGTAGGTAAGAAAAATAAGCCCCTAGTTGGTTAAGACGCTGTAATCTGATTTCTGTTACCTGCAGCAAAATGTAAGACCTAACTGAAACAGTTGCTTCAGAGTTGAAGAGGAAAGGAAGCCAAAGGGCTGGTGCCCAACAACAGTTTTTACTAGACATCTTCCTAGTGAGTGACTTTTGAGGAGCACACATATGGCATAGGTCTTATCTGTGATTTTTGATGATGTTGTTCAATATGTGGGTATGCTACTTATCATATTTTTATTTGTATCTACATTACCCAGCCCACTATAGTGGTTATGGGGTAGGGTTGGGACAAAAAGGATCCTAGAGCTGAGCAAGGAAAAGACGGGACTTAGTCCTTCAGTGAGGCCACTGCCCTTTGCCCTTGCCCTCCACAATCTGTGGTATCGCCAAGGAAGGTGGTCTGGGGGGAGATTCTTATTGGATGCTCCAAAAGGAGGAGAGGAACCTGGCCACACCTCCAAAAAATAATATATAATGCCCAGGTCTCCCTCTTGAATTGGCAAGGAGACCAAGCTGTCCTGCCAAAGGCATGGATTCTTAATGAGGAAATGAAAGGAGGACGGTGTTGGGGTGGCAGAATGTCAGCAGTGGAGTTCTTCGGTGTGTCTCTGCTGCCAGAGGGACACAGAAACGTAAGCTTCATAGCCAAAGAGGCCAGCAGCCCTGCATTCCCGCATTCTAGCAGGGGTAGCAGAAGGAAGGCTGCTCCTTACAGATCTGGTGACTAGGCAGATGAAAGAGATAAACAGGGCTTCGAAAAAAATTACATGAGGCAAGCTGATGTACTGGATTTTGGTGAGTGGGCACACATGTAGATGAAAAAGAAAAGAGATGACAAGACCTTTTCCTAGAAGTCTGCATGGTCTGACTCCTGGCTTCATCTCCATCACTGGCTGCCAAGCTTGTTCTCTCTGTTACAGCCATACTGGCCGCTTTTCAGTTCCTCTGATAGGCCATAATTCCTCTTTGTTCCATGATATCCATGGGGGATCCACCCCCACAACCCACGGGCACCCTTCCCAGTTAATGACTACTCATCTTTCAAGTCTCACCATATCACTTCCTGAGGGAACCTTTTCTAAATCAACCAGCCTAGATTAAGTTCCTCTTTGGATTCTCAAAGGACCCTGTTCCTTTCCCTCACAGCACTTACTACAGTGCAAAATTATACATCTATGTGATTATTTGATTAGCATCTATTTTGCCCACTAGACTGAAAGCTCCAAAACCGTAGATCTGTGTCTGTTTTTGCTTACCATTGCATTCCTGGTACTGTAGCACAGTGCCTGGCATATGGGAAGTGTTTAATCAATACTTAGTAAAGGGATGTTAAAAAACAGACAATCATTGCTAAAGTGAAGATGATAATCCTTGCTATCTCTTAGACTTGTACGAAGCCTAAATATATATTTTGTAAAGCATAAAGTGCCATTGTAAAACTATTATTATTAAGAAAGCTGCTTTCTTAATCATATTTAGATTATGATTCTAAATAAATTATTTTGAAGGAACCAAAAATGTTTTCTTTTCTTCCTCCCAAAGGCTTACCTGAAACTTTTTCCTCAAGGCCCGTGTCATTACTGGGGTCAGTCCAGTTCCCGTTTCCATATTTTCTTTATTGATAAGTGGGGTCCCACCTGGGCTCCTGCAAAGTTAATGAAAATATTAGAGATTGTGTTTTATGCCAATTATCAAGTGGACTTAGAACGCATAAAGATAAGAGAGTGTGTTACCTTTCTATATCGACTTTTCTAAGTAGTTTCCGTAGATCTATCTGACTTTTACCAGGAGTACTGACAAAATAAAGACATCAAAGTTAGAACTTGCTAGATTTTATCATGTTTCCTAAAGCAAAGCAGTCATTTTTAAAGGCAATATGCTAGAAAGTAGAAAGTGGTACATTAAAAAACTAGTAGTAGATGTTGATAGGGGCATATGATGATATAATAATTCTTACAAGCAATACCTCTTAACTTAGTAATTACATGTATAAAATCCATTTCAGGGAAAGACTCAGCTATGCACATAATATAGATAACATCAGCTATGACAAGGATGTTCACTGAACTTACAGAAAATTGTAAACAACCTAAATGTCTCTAAACAGGATTTTTAGCTATAGAATTTACACATAATAAACTATTATATATTAATAGTATATATTAAAGAAGTCAAAATGATGCTTTAAACTAATTTTTAATAAGATGGGAGAAACCTCATGACACATTGAATGGGAAAAGTCATAACTGTATCTACAATATGATTATGCACAGGTATATATACATATATACATTTCCTTAATTCTAAGACATACTAATTTTTATATTTTATTATTTCTGAAATTGAGCTGTTTTAAAATTTATTTTATTGAGGTATAAGTTACTAAAAGTCCTTTTTTTAAAGGTTTTATTTACTTATTTTTAGAGAGAGAAAGAGAGGGAGAGAAACATTAATGTGTGGTTGCCTCTTATGTGCCCCTCACTGGGGACCTGGCCTGCAACCCAGACATGCACCCTGACTGGGAACTGAACAGGCGACCCTTTGGTTTGCAGGCTGGCACTCAATCCACTGAGCCACACCAGCCAGGGCTAAAATTGTTGATAGTATCTTTTCCCCCTTAAAACCTGTTATTAAATCAATGGCAATCTTCAATGATATATTTATTTGGATGATTTTTGTTTTCTTTTTTAAACTTTTTGGTAGATACTACTTTTTCTATAGTATGCATATATAATTTTTAATAAAGTTAGAAAAGAGTAAAAAAATCATTCTTTTAAGTAGTGGCAGAGCGTAACATAGTGTAATTCCTTACATTAGGACATTTGTAACTCGAGTTGGTAACACTTTGGAGTTCGGCTTCAGGGTAACACGCTGCAGGTCAGAGACAGTAACTAGCGGATTCCGTGTCTTTGGTGATGGAACAAGCTTTAATCACAAAATGAGATGTTATTAAAACCACATTTAAAATATTCAAAATGTAAACATGCTGAAACAATGAGTATTTGAGTGCTGAGTATGTGTAAGATATATCCACTACTCCACACAAATTTTTATTCTAAAGCGTCAAAGTACTAGTATATCTCTACTTCTTCATTCAGAATAATGGTTGGTACATAAAACGGCCTAATTAAATAATTTTGGAATCTACATATTTTGTTGTGGAGAGCCATAACTACTTAAATAAGACATCATACACTTACCTTGGAATAGCTTATATTTTGGAATGGGTGGAATGGCTTATATTTTGTTTCCATAAAGGGACAACCAGGCTAATAGATGAAAGACTATATGTATGGTCGATGATATCATACCTTTTCCCTTTCACCAAAAAAACTCTGTGTTTTCTTTAATTTCACAGTCTGTAGATCTTTAACTGTTATCTGCATGGGTCCATCTTTTTTTAGTGGTCCAGCCTTAAAATACATGGAGAGATTGGAATTCAATTTGATACCTAGTCATGATACCTAGTCAAATGCAAATCCAAATATAGTTTTTAAAGACCCGGAGTTAAAAGTTAACTCTTCTTCACCCTAGGAACCCATCCAGTTCTTTTCACTCAACCAAGGAATGATACTGTTTTCAGTACCCAAAGATACTAAGGCTGTTGAAAGTATTCATCAAAAGCTACAGCTTTGATAATAAGAGATGCACTAATTCCCTGCAACCATGCTCCTTCCTCAGGAGTCATTAAGACAGGAGTTGAAGTAGTTCCTCGAATCAAAATGAAGTTTACTTGAACTACATGGAAAGAAGATTCATTTCCCACAGAGCAAAAATATGTAGTCAGAGAGGAATACGTTAGGGCAAATATGGCAATAGGCTCTGGCTTTAACTCAGCCAATTATAAATCAAAAGTATCTACAGTGAAAATTCAGCAGATTTTTAAACAGGGCCATGCCTATTTTAGAGATTCACACATATTCCTGTCCCCTTGGAAGGTAAGTAAACCTAATAGAGACTGGTTCTCCAGCCTAGTAGCATTGTACTTTAGGATCCGCTGACCCTTTTTATACTGAGTTCACTCACTAAGCCATTCTCTGTTCTTAATCTGGTATCCCAGGGAGGTTTTCCTTTTAGTAAAAAGATACGCTGGCAGTTTTCAAGGGAAACTAAATGGCGTAGTTGAAGAAACAAAAAAGATATGCTGAGAAACCAACAAAAATCTTCTATTCTACTGAGTTTCATTCATGTATCCTTAAAAAAAAAAAATCACTTTCACTTCTATATCCAGCTTGTGTAAGTTTCCAGTGGACCAAGTTTTTATAAACACAATAATTGATATAATTAAGATATGGGATCATAAAAAAATATAGCTTTCCTGTCAAAGTCCTTAGCCCAGCTCTAAAGGGCCACTTGTCTTTACTCCTCCATTATACACCGACCAAAACGCATCTTTACTAGATTGTTTTTTACCTGAAGTGCTTTAGTGAGGTTGGATTTTCTGAGCAGCAAAGGTGCTGTGGGTTGTGGAGGTGGAGGCAGAGGAGGAGGTGGAGGAGGTGGAGGAGGTGGAGGGGGTGGAAGTGGTGGCTGTGGCAGTGTGGCAGGAAGTACAGCCTGGGATTCTCCAGGGGTGGTTAGAGCACAGGGAGGCACGTTTGTAAGTTTACCACTCATGTAACAGGCTTGACCACAGCTTGGACAGGAAGAATTTTCTGAGATGGTCTGAAAGAAGACATTACATTTAGCAAAGGAGTAACAGGTTAATTTGGTTTTTGCAGCTGAGAATCATTAAAATAATAGCTACTATATTGAATACTTTCTCAGTATACCATGTGCTTCATAGTATTTTATTATCACCAATTTGTTCGTTCGTTCATTCATTCATTCATTCATTCATTCATTCATTCATTCATACTATGGGTCAATGTGAGCCCTGTCTGCAACCTCATGGGGCTGACATTCTGGTGAGGAACACAGGCATTAAACACACACAAATATTCTCAAAACCAAACAAAATAATAATTCAATAAGAGTAAGGAAGTGTGCTGAGGGCATGAAGAGTGAGAAGCCTGGGAAGTAACATTTAGCCATAATCTCAAGGGTGAATTGAGATTTAACATATGAAGGCAGATAAGGACTGGGGAAAGAGTTTCTAGCAGAGGGAAAAATACTTAGCAGCCAAGAATACAATATATTTAAGGAACTGATAAAAAGGCCAAAGGTTGTAACATAACTATAGGGACTGAATTTTGTACACACCCCATTCCAATCATATGTTGAAGTTTCAACCCCCAGTACCTCAGAATGTATTGAGAGATAGGGTCTTTAAAGAGGTGATTAAGTTAAAATAAGGCTGTCAGGGTGGGCTCTCATCCGATCTGACTGGTGTCCATATAAAAAAGAAAGTTTGACTATACAGGAGACGCCAGGGATGGACATGCACAGTGAAAAGACCATGTGTGGACACAGTAAGAAGGCAAGCCTAAGTGAGAGGCCTCAGGAAAAAAAAAACCCAAAATCAACCTAACCTTGATCTTGGGCTTCTAGCCTCCATAACTGTGAGAAAAATAAATTTCTGCTGTACAAGCCACTCAGTGTATGCTACTTTGTTATGGCAACCCTAGCAAAAGAATACAATGACCCTATCAAGTATGACCATTAAATAGTGTATTAGTTTCCTGTGGCTGCTGTAATAAGTTATCACAAACTTGGTGACTTAAAAATAATCAAAATTCATTTTCTCACAGTGCTGGGGCCTAGAAGTCCAAAATCAAGGTGTCAGCAGGACTGCGCTCTCTCCCAAGGCTCTGGGGAAGAATCCGTTCCTTGCCTCTTCCAGCTTCTGGTAGCTATCAGCATTCTTTGGCTGAGGCGGTATCACTTCTAATCTCTGCCTCTATGATCACACTGCTCCTCCTTTTCTGTGAGTTCTGCTCTGTGTGTCTTTTTTATAAGGACATTTACCATAGGATTTAGGGTATACCTAGATAACACAGAATGATCTTCTCATCTCAAAGCCTTAATTTTATCTGCAAAAACCCCTTTCCCCAAATAGGGTAGTATTTACAGGTTCCAGGGATTAGGACTTGGATATACCTTTTTGGAGGCCACCACTCAGCCCACTACAGATGGCATCATTCCCATTTTAAAGATGATGAAACTGAGGCCTAGAGGTGTGAAGGAGATTCGCCTTCCCCACTTTGCCTGGTTCATCTTGAGGTACACATTCTAGGAGCAGGGATATAACCTCAGAAGCTTCTCTCCAAACCAATGAGAGTAATGTTTATTTTTTGAGTTTTGGATGTTGAGAATAGAGGCCTTGCTTAGGAGTGTGGGGAGGGTAGATATTTATAGGGGTTTTTCCTGCCTATATCAGTCCAGAAAATAAAAACACTGTGAGATTTCAGAGGGGGAAGGTAATATAGGCAATTGATTCCATTGTTGATGGCAGAGTTGAGAAGCACACAGTGGGCAGTGAGGCAGCCCAGAAATTAGCAACAGCAGAAAGCTGTGAATACCTTGAGACTGCAGGGACAAAGGAAAGAGCAGTAGAAGCAGATCTCTGGAGCTAGGTTAACCCACAGAATCAAGAAATGTGGTAGACTTCCCTTGTGGGAGCTGGAATTTGAGAGACAACTACAACCGTTGCTGGAGAAATTACCCAACACAGAGAATGAAAGGGAGAAACACCCCATCTTCTCCCTCCCTCTAGTCTTTCATCAGTGTCTCTCATTAGCCCAGCACAACCAGGAACCAGGTGATGTGGAGCTTGGGAAATACGGCCTACAGGGGTCAGCGTGGGAAACAGAGGCTCCAGAGGTCAGCATCCCTGCAATACTTGGCAGAGCCTCAGTTTTCAGGAACAGATCAGAGGGCAAACAGGTCCAGGACTAGCCCTCTCCTATAGCCATTCCTTCTTCTAGTAAAAGCACATTGGGATTGCTATGGCGACAACCCCTTTCCTCCTTACCTGATTCCAGATTTGTTTTTTATTTGACATACTAACCTTCAGTGCTTCCTGGAGCTTGCACAATTCACTTTCCAAAATGCAAAACCGTTGTTTCAGACTATCAAGTTCTCGGTGGCAGGAACGGGAAGGAAAGATGGTGTCTTTCAGTATTTCTAAACTCTAAAATTAAAAAATACACAGCCTGACTCTGATGAGCAATAAGATAATGATGAGGAAAGAGGACAAGAAAGTGGTTTGATGTATGTTTTACAAAAACAAATATAGACGTGGCCCCACGATTTCATCTTATCTGAGCTTAGCCTGAGTGCCGTGCTGATCTGAGCACATACAGAGCAAGCATGTAGGAAAACCAACCGTATTGCTGAAAACAGGTACGTCGGACCCATACCTGGGCGATGCAGTTCTGGCACCAGTTGTATATAGACCATACCCTCCTTGTCCAAAGTTCTACTGCATCTTTGATACTGGGAAATTTGAAGCTCCAGGATGATCTTAGCCAGCTTCTGCTAAGGGATATATCTGTTGAAGAAATAAGCACTCTGTAGGAAAAACAAAACCAAATAGATTTAAAACACTTCTGAGTTGGAATAATAGCCTTTGATTAAACAACAAGCTGGTTTTACAGTACAAGTCAGGAACAGAGGATAATGAAAGCCACATTCTTCAGTAAATTCTAGAATTCTGGAATTCACATATGCAACAAATATTTGTTGAGTGAATAAACAGTAATGAATAAAATAAGAAATAAATAGGCATCAGGGATTCAGTAATGAACAAAATGGGCAAAACCTCTATCCTCATGGAGTTTACAGTCTCATGGGAGAAAGGTAAAAAACAAACAAACAAAGAAATAAATAAATAAATAACACATATGGATTGTCAGTGAATAAATATTAATGAGAAAAAGAAAAAGCAAGAGAGGGGAAATGTGAAATGTTGGATGGAGGTCAGACTTTAGGTAGGGTAGCCAGGAAGAGTCTCACTGAGAAGGGGACTTTTGAGAAGAAAAAACCTTAAGGAAGGAAAGAAGCTAACAGTGCAAAAACCTGAGAGAAGAGCACGCCGGCAGGGGCAATAGTAAGTGCAAAGGCCCTGAGACGGGAGCTTGAGGTGTTCTGAGGAATAGCACGGAGGCCAGGATGACTTGAGTGGAGAAATAGACTGGAAGACGGTTAAGAAATAATGTCAGAGTCAAATCATAAAGGTCTTGAGGGTCATACAAAGGACTTTAATTTTTACTTAGAGAGAAGAAGACATTGAAGATCTTTATGTAGAGAAGCAATATGACATGATTTTAACAGTCTCACTGCAGGTGGCGCAAGAGTAGAAGCAGAAAGACCAGTCAGGGGGCTTTCTCAATATTTGGGAGAGATAGAGAGGAGGATGATATCACGATTACTGCTTTTTTTTTTGAGGGCCTGTTTGTTTTAATTTTTTTCTGTAAAGACAGCTATAACAACAAAATGTATTAAGTATGTTATTGTGACACTTAGTATTCTCTCAGTAACACATTTAAGCCCTAAGCCCCGGTGAATAACTGATCAAACTTCACCAAAGCTAAGCTTTAAATTCTAGTCTTATACCTCTTTTTCATTGCTTCATTACCATATTTATGTAATGAAATTGACTAGGAAAATAGAAGATAGTTATTGTACACTTGTAACACAATTCCTTGTGATTATTACTTCATTTGAACTCTTAAACTATGGTTGCCACACAAAATGCAAGGATACTCAGTTAAAATTTAATTTCTGATAAATAATGAATATGTTTTAGTATATTAGTGATGTTACCTGGGACAATACAGAAATACTCATTGTTTAGCTGAAATTCAAATTTAACTGGGCACTCTGTACTTTCATTTGCTAAATGTAGTAACTATCCTAAACTGATGGGATTTTAAATATTTTCTGTGTTCCACATTATGCCTTACCTTTCTGCTGAGGGTGGTGGAGGAGGAGGTATAATCTGCTTGGAATGAAAGTGAGAGGCTTTTTTTTTTTTCAATAATCTTTTTGCTTTTGTTTTTAGCTTTCTTCTTTGTTGTTTAAACTTAAGCATGATTTCTGTAGAGAAAAAAATTTTGACTTTTTTTCTTGAAGAATACTATATACATATAGAAAATGTACAACTGTTTAGGTGTTATCTATCGTTCAATGAATTATCACAAAGTAAACTAGAACCCACCCTGTAACCACCCCCTTGATTAGGAAATAGATCACTACAAGCATCTCAGAAGTCCTCTGATGTAGAGAAAAATTTAAACTCAGATTTAAATAATTGCTAGAGAGACCTTGGATTTGGCATTACATTACAAATTGTGTTTTGATTGTCTTGCTTTTCTTCATTAAGTTAAGTGACTTTCCCTTTCTTTATAACAGAAAATAGCAATAGTTGGATAATGGTATGTTACTTAAAAGAATTTACTTTCTTTGCCACTAACATTCACTGAGCATCCACTGTAATAGAGTTTGGTAATAGCAGAAAGAAATCAACATTTACTGAATGCCCATTTACTTTTAGGCACCTGCACATACATTTTCTTAGTGAATCCTCTCTATCCTACAAGATATTATCCTTAAGGAAGAGGATTTTTATTCTCATTTTTATGCAAGAATAAACCAAGGCTTAGAAAGGTTAGATGATTTGCCCAATGTAATGCAATACTGTAGTATACTAAGTCCAGAGCTGTAAGTCTCCAAAGACCATGTTCTTTCTAATTCACGGTGGTGCAATAGATTAGTAGGTGACATACAACAAAATAACAATTACCCCAAATCTAAAACATGGATGTTTCAAAACACTTATTTTAAAGCATTGTTAAAAACTATCTAGCTATCTAGTATATTTATATTTCATTCCAGATTCTTTTCTTAAGAAAATTAAGTTAGAGCTAGCTTGATGTGAAGTTCCAGAGGTCCTCCCTGGTTTTAGTTAGTTGTAGCTCCAGGAGGAACAAAGACGTCTTTATTCAAGTAACAGAACTAAAAATGATCTCAAGGGCTGGACCTCCTTCCCTTCAAACTTACATTTGAATAGGAACAATTGGCCTTTAAAATACACATTCATTTCACTTTTGTTCACCCGCTAACCTTCCAGCAATTGGTATGCAGCTCTAGGCTCTCTGGGCTCTCAGATTCCATTGACGGAAGAACCTACCCCCAGCCTGCTGTGGGTTGTAAAAACTGAGAAGTGGCATAATTCCAAGAGCTTTGGACTTGGCAGAGGACACACCGAATGGCAATATGTGACAGTGCATATATCAACAGCCTTCTAGGAGTAAAGATTCTTAATAGCATCTTATTGAACTAATTGCCAGATCTCAAATTCACAGAGCATTTTCCTTAGTTCTTAGAGGCTTGAAAGATGCACCAAAAAGTAGCTGATTTTGTGGTAGGCAGTTAGACAGACACGAGGAGAGCAAGGACAAGAGGCCAGGTATAGTCACAAGGGTGGAAAGCAGTGGGAAAAACTGGGAAAACCAGGACCTCACTCTGCTCACAGGGTGACTTTCTCTCCCCTAGCATATCACTGGTCATGTGGTTTAAACCCCCAGACCTCTCCTGGTTTTAGAACTTCCTTAGAGGAGCAAGGGGCAAGAGAATAGCCTCATACCACTGCCCATACAAACCTTTGCACCACTACCCTTTGAGCATTAAGCCCTGGAGATAATATCTAAGCATCAGCTGTGTTTCAGTTCCAGGCCCAGAAAAGCAGCAAAACCGGGCAAAATAATGTCAGGACCAGCTGCGATGACTAATGACCTCCTTCCCCCGCAGGGACAGATCTGTGGAGACAATGACCCTGAAAGGACACACCTGGAAAGCTGATGAATATTCTATTGAGATCCTCCCTTGGGACCTTCCCTAAAGTCCTTGCCCTTAAAAGCCCTTACCAAGGAGGACTCAGTGTGGCTGCCTCTGTGGAACATGACAGGACCCTTCTCTACCACTTTCCAGGTACTTCCTGCTTCTCTCTTTCTCCTAAGCTCCAAGGGCCCTTCTTTTGCCTTTGTAACTTGCTTTCTGAGCCCAATTTCTTCTATGGCTCACTTTGCCTACCTTTGTGACTTTCTAAATAAACCTTCTCTTATAGTTTGTCTTGGCTCTGAATTCTTTCTTAGCCAGGACTCAAGTACTGATGTTGCCAATCCAATGTCTTGTCTGACTCCACTTGTCTAACAACTGGTGCCATTTCACTGCCAACAATTTCAACTTTATTATGTCACTTTTTCTTTCTGTTGAAATAACGAAGGTTGGCCAAACAGGGACTATTAAATGTGAGGGATGTCTAAAGAATTGACTTAAAAACACACACACACACACACACACACAAATGAAATGGAAAATACTCTGAATGCAGATATTTGGGAAAGCATCGGAATAGGCAGTAATCTTGTGACTGCTTGAAAATAAGGTTAAATAAACCTCATTGAATCCACGTCCACAACTGAAGAAATGTAACTGGAAACTTCTATCCAAGGCCCTGAGTTCACTGGCTGAGATCATTAGAATCCAAAATTTCCATGGTAACCTCCCCTTCCTTGTCTCCCATCTGACCCTTGGCAGCCCTCCCCCCTTCTATTCCCTCTCTATCCTTGATATCTAACATTGAGACCTGCCTTCTTGCCTCCCACTTCCTTTTTTCCCCTATATTCACCAACGCCTAAGTTATAAAAGTAGACTTTACAAATGAGTTGGGCATTCTGGTTAACCTTGGTGGACTGACTCCGTATCTTTATCTCCACTCCAGTGGTGTCCTGGAGTTGGTAACTGCTACATTTTCAGGAAGTCTGCAAGTCAGTTGTTAACACATCCACCCTTAAAATTAAATTCTGTAAACGGACAATTAGATAATTGATTTTAAAAAGGTAATCAGTATGCAAAACATGTCACTTCCTAATGATTTCACTATTATTTATGCCTTGAAGTTGTTTACCTTATTTAACTTACATAGTAAAAATTTGTTATAGAATGCTGTATTACTGCTCACCTTTTTCCCAACTCCACATTCAGTGATTTCACATTGGAAACTTTAAATTGGCCATGATAGGAGTATCTACACCACAAATATTATAAAATACTACAAATTAGGTCTTGATTTATTATTTTGTTGATTATTAAGAAAGTGAGGAAGAAAATGTTAATAATGCAGATTAAACTTAAAAGTGTGTCTTGTCTGTAGTAATTACATTGTGAATAGCACAAAAAATTGAGGTATGTTATTCTAGTATTTGAAAACAATTATCAGATTCATAAAGAAGTAACTTATATAACTAAAGTGAAGTCCTAACATAAATCTTTGTGTTTGCTTATCTCTTATTCCAGAGTAAACAAAAATATCAACCAACATTCATACCATTTATGGCTATCTTTCAGAACACCAAAAATAAAGAGATTCTAAACACTTCCAGAAGGGGGAAAAAGTATAAATATAGAGGACTGAAAATAGAATGGCAGCAAGGACTTCTAGCTAAGATGGAGGCATAGGTAGATACACTTTGCTTCCTTGTACAACCAAAAGAAGGACAACAACCAACTTAATAACAAAAAACAACCAGAACTGCCATAAAATTGAACTGTATTGAAGTCCGACAACCAAGGAATTAAAGAAGAAACATTCATCCAGATGGATAGAGGGGTGGAGTCAGGCAGTGGGGCAGACAAGATGCGCCAAGGTGGCTGGCATAGTGGGTGGTCCCATATTCACATGCAGATAAACCAGGAGGAACAATTGGGGAGAGAGACAGACCATGCAACCCAGGGTTCTAGTGCAAGAACTAAAATCTCAAAACCTCTGGTGGTAAAAACCTGTGGTGGAGGGAGAAACCCCCAGCCTCAGAGGAGAGTTCATTGGAGAGACCCACAGGGTCCTAGAATGTACACAAACCCACCCACCCGTGAATCAGCACCAAAAGGACCCAATTTGCTTGTGGGTAGTGGGGGAAGTGACTGAAAGCAGAAGAGCAGAGCAAGTGATATTGTTCCCTTTCAGACCCCTCCCCCACATACAATGCCATAACAAAGGGAAGTGGCTTGCTCCAACCTGGCAAATACCTAAGGCTCCGCCCCTTACAGCATAACAGGTGTGATAAGACAAAGAAATATGGCCCAAATGAAAGAACAGATCAAAACTCCAGAAAAAGAACTAAGCTACGAGGAGATACCAACCTATCAGATGCAGAGTTCAAAACACTGGTAATCAGGATGCTCACAGAAATGATTGAATATGGTTACAAAATAGAGGAAAAACATGAAGGCTATGGAAAGTGAAATAAAGAAAAATATACAGGAACCAACAGTGAAGGGAAGAAAACTGGGACTCAGATCAACAATTTGGAACAGAAGGAAGAAATAAACGTTCAACCAGAACAGAATGAAGAAACAAGAATTCAAAAAAAATGAGGAGAGGCTTAGGAACCCCTGGGACAACTTTAAATGTCCCAACATCCAAATCATAGGGGTGCCAGAAGGACAAGAGGAAGAGCAAGAAATTGAAAACTTATTTGAAAAAATAATGAAGGAGAACTCCCCAACTCTGGCCAAGGAAATAGACTTCCAGGAAGTCCAGGAAGCTCAGAGTCCCAAAGAAATTGGACCCAGGGAGGAACACATCAAGACACTTTCTGGAACTGGGCCATCTCCTTCTAGCTCTTTCCTAATTTCTCAAGAGTCCTATGAAAGCTGATGTATGTCATCTTGGAAATTATTTTTCAGTTAAAAAAAACTGAACTAAACCACATTTTCTCCTCTTTCTTCTCTGGCAGAGGGAAAGAGAGACCTGGGCTCTAGGTCACTCTAATAGTTTTCTAACTAACTACAGTAATTAGCACATGCAGAGAATTTACAGAATATGTCAAATCTGTCAGTGTCAAAAGGTGCAGTCTGAGATATTCTCAAATTAATGTTCCATTAAAAAATAATCACAGGTCTATCAAAAATTAAAGATAATTCCTACCCCAAACAGGACAGAAGCCTCAGCAAGCTAAGGTTTTCATCATTGTTTTATTAAAAGCATTAGATACTCTGTAGAGGACAATTGTCCAATTTAAAGAATATCCAGTAGTCTTCCTTGAGATTAAAACACATGTACCTGTCCCCTTTCCAAGAGTAATGAGACATACACATTCTTTTTGTTTGGGTAGGTAATATTCTAATTGCCAATACTAGGTTCATTCTTTCATGATTACTCAAAGCATTTTTCCTATTTTTTTAAATTCAAAAATATCAACCAACATTCATATCATCTATGGCTATCTTTCAGAACACCAAAAATAAAGAGATTCTAAACACTTCCAGAAGGGGGAAAAAGTCTAAACATAGAGGACTGAAAATAGAATGGCAAAGGCCATTTTACTTCTCTTGTTTTGAAAAGGTTTTAAGGCCAATTAAAAAAAACCTGTACCGCCCTGGCCCAGTGGCTCAGCTGGTTTGCCTACACTAAAAGTTTGTGGGTTTGATCCTGGTCAGAGAACATACCTATATTGCAATTCCATCCCCGGTAGGGGCGCAACCCAATCAATGTTTTTCTCTCTCTCCTCCTCTTTCCTTCCTTTCCTCTCTCTCTAAAAATCAATAAACATATATCCTTGGGTAAGGATTAAAAAAAAAAAGATATATGGTTACGTTGGAACCTGGCGTACCGCTTCTTAACCGCCTCAAACCTCTGCACCACTTCATCGCCCCTCCTAGTCCAGCCAAAGTCCCCACCTCCGTAAACCTTAAGAACACAAGCAGCAACAGGCCCAGCCATGGAAAACGCAAGCCCGGGTAACAAAGGAAGATATCCCTGCACTTACTAGTCTAAGAGCCCGGGGATTAGATGAAATCCAGGCAATGGCCTCGCCCTCGTCATGAAGAAAAATTCAAAATTAAAACCTTATGGTGGAAGGACCAATCGTAGCCGTGGTCTCTCCACGAATAGTGCTCCCAGTGACGTAGGAGCACAGCCTGGCTTGTGATTGGCTGAGACAGCACAAGTTGCGGCCAATCAGAGCTGAGGCGCTTCTGGTATGAATAAGGAGAAGGCGGGAGCGAGGGGAGAAGTAGGAGAGGAAAGAAGGTGTGTCACTTCCCTTACGCCATGTGTGGAAGCCTTTGTGTAATTGGTTGGCTCTCTTCCCTATTGCACCAATCGCAATCTTCTCTGCTGAGCCCTAACTATGAAATTGAAAGTAGAGACGAGAGTGCAACCAATGGAAAAAAGTGAGAGTACAGCAGCCAATCTTTCTGCGACGTTTTGTGTCTTTGCCCAACAGGAAAAGGTGTTTCATGAGGAAAGGCGTTACCTAGTCGCCAATGGGCGGGCGCCGGTGAAGCGGAGGAGCCAATGAGTGCAAGATGTTGAGTGACAGCTGTCCAATAGGGACCCTCAGTGCTAGTATGGTTTGCGGCGTGAGCGCCGCCGCGGCCTGAGGAATGTCAACTATTCAACATGGAGGAGGAGGTCGATAAGCTGGAATTGATGGTGAGTGTAAAGTGAAGGAGATCTACTGGGTAGTGTATTTTCCCTCCGATGGCCTCCAAAGTGGGACACAATTTGGAGTCGCCGGAAACCCCGGGTGGCGGAGGCTGGACCAGACCTGAGTTCCCTCCTCCTGCACCAAAGGGAGTCGCCGTCGCCTGGTCTTTTAACCGCCGCGGGGAAGGGGTTACATCCGGGAAACTGGTGAGGGAAATGGCGGGAGATGGTGAGGGTGTGGGGCCATTGGAATTTTTTGTTCCTTGCCCTCACCTTTCCGCCCCTCAAGGAGCTGTAGCTGGTGTAGATGTTTGTATTTCCACCAAAAAGGCGTGACTGGAAAGGTCCCAAAACGCCCCAAAAGGGGAGAGGTCGTTCACACACCAGAAAAAGGGGATGGAGGGTGGGGTTGGGTGGGGATAAACCGAGTGTGGTGGACAGGAACAGCTTCAGGACTGAACTGTTCGCTTCCTCCAAGGCGGGCTGGAAAGTCTGAGAAAGGATGCTAGATTTTGCGTGCTCAACTTCCTAGTGGCCAAGAAAACCCCTACACCAGTTTTTGTTGGGCCCAAAGGGGGCAGGCAATCCTTGGGTGGGGGAGCGAGCGATGGGCACCTAAACCCTGGGCTCCTTTCCTGGAGCACCGGCAGGATTGGGACGAGGAAGGCACCCCGCTCTTGAGTTGCTTGGTTTCATTCATTTGTGAAAGTAGGGGGCGGGGGCGAATAATTGGAAAGGACTCCCGCTGCTGCTTGGCCTTCACGAGGACGCCAAGCTGGAGAGCTGTCCTAGTTTTCTTCTATGGATCCTTCTCTCATTTGTCCTCTTTATTCCTTCCCTTCCGTCCCTAGACTACTAGCTACTAGCTTGATCGCCCGCGCTTTTTTCTTTTTAGTTCCCTTGTTTTACCTTCAGTCCTTTCCCCGCCGCGTTACTAGTTTTGTTTTGTTTTGTTTTTTAATTGGGCTGATTTCCTTTAAAACGTGGAATTTGGAGGACTCACCCGTCATTGAGCTCCTGTCGGTTTTTCATTAAAGAAAAATAAGATGAAGCCAAAATCTTTCTTCACCCGAAATTCGCCCCTCCTCCCCTTGCCATTCCCTGGCATTCCTCCTCAGGTATCGTTTAGCTTGGGCCTCCGAGCTAAATCTTGGGTCACGTTAATGATTCTGGAAGAAACTGAATACCATCCTCACCCCATTCCCACGCCCAGAAAATGTGAGACCTTAATATAAATTATTTTCTTCCGATGTATTAATGAATTGTAAATGCCTCATATATAAATTTGATTTGCACTGTCCGTTATTCCTAGTGTTTTGATTTAATTTTCTGGGTTGGGTGGGGTTTGGTCAGAGATAGGGAGGGAGAGAAAGGGCAGAGAAGGATTTTCTGCAGCTTTCCAAACCTGTAATAATGAACTCTTAGTTCAAAGTTTTGTTATTTTTATCATTAACTGTCTTAAAAGTTAAAGTATTGTAGTAGTTTGATTCTAGCAACAGGAAAAATGTTAACATTGTCTTGCCCTTCTCCCCATTCTGAATTCCTCCCTCCACATCGATACTTCTGTCTAATTATAAGATGCTAAATGATACTAGTTTTGCTTTTAACAGTTTTTTCCCCCTCAAGTTGGCTGTTTAGTTTTGAGGTACCAATTAAGCCTTTTCTGGACTTTGCATTATATTGAGTCAATATTCTCACAGGACAAGCATTTTTAGAGAGGAAAGAGAAGAAAGCAGGTCATCTTAACTTCCTTGCATCTGAATCAGTTTAGTTTCTGAGATTCTAAAGGTAAATCATTTTTGGTGCAATCCTCTGATTTTTAGTTGAAATATTCTCATATCTGAATTATGTGGGCTAGGATTTGCGGTCAAGACACTCATGTTCCAGCTGTTCTGAATCTGAGTTCATTGCTTCCTGGGTTCAATCCAAGTAGTAGCTGAACTGGACCATCTAAGGGAAGGTTAATGAAAGTATGGAAAGGTTAATGGAAAGTATGTTTGCATCAATCAACATTACTAGGAAAAAAAGCTTATTGTGTAGGATAATCTTTGTTCTCTTCCTTTACTTAGGGGTATTTGTCTATTTCTGGGCTTACATCTGACTTTTGAATGGTTTCACAAGTTAGAAGGTTAGGATGTTAATTGGCTTGAATTCAAGGAAACCTGGTACTTACTGTAAATCTTTACATCTTGGAATACCTAACCCCCTATTATCCAATTATTATTTTCTTTGATTTTAAGTTTGAAAGAAAGGGAGGTGATCTATATTTAAGATGTTTTATGGGTCAACTGAAAATTTAAAATCCTCTTTTATAATATTCAGTTAGGGAAGGCTAAGGGTGTTATGTTTAGGACACATTGATTCCCTGGAAGTCTGTAAACTCTAGATAAAAAGCCCTAAGATGGTAAGTACTTTTTGTATTGCAGTTTAATTTCCAGAGATAGATTGGGTATATAGAGACTGGGAAACATTATTTTACTTTTTATTTTTCTTCTTTGATATTCAAAAGACTTGTTTTATATGGCAGTTAATTGTTATGGAGGAACTAATCAACTCATCTCAGCTGAACAGAAATATTTTTCACAACTTGGCCTTAGTAGTAATTATAACCAGTTTTGTTAAAACCAGTCCTAAGGTATTAACATTTCCCATGTTAATAACTTGTAAAGCTTAGGACATATTTACAAAATTCCTTTCTACATCTATATGCATGTTTCTATTTCAATATAAGTCATAGGTTAGTCATCAAAAAACATCACTTTGATATGTGAGCCCAAGTCTTTTTTTTTAACATTGATATGTTTTTAGGTTTTGCATGTTTTCTGTGCAAAATGGCAATTCTTTAAATTCTTTCCTCACTGAAGCTTCAACTGATGCAAGATGCTTTTGTGTTCCTTTCCTACCATCTGCTAACAAATGCTCTGACTTTATTGCACTACTGTACTTTACACTAGCAGTGCAATAGTATTGTCAAAGCATCTGAAAGCAGGATACACACCAGAATTTTGATTATTGCCTTACATCTTCAGTATCTGTGAGTAATCTACCGAAATCTTTGTTGCTGAAAACTTTTATTTTTTATTATAAGGAATTTTATAACCAAAAGTATTTTAAAAAGTTATACTTTGAAAAAAATGTTTTTAGCTAATTAAAAACTCACTGTTGTAATGCATTATGAAACACATTAAGAGAATAATTTTTATAGTTTAAGTTGTTATGGCTAATTTAAACAAGTAGTACTTTGTAATGTGCTTCTTTCTGTGACAAATTCAGATAGGCTTTGGCAAATCTCAGATTTTATTTGAATTTTAAGATGAATTAGTAAGTGATGAAAATAATGTCATCACTTACCAGTGATGAGATAAAATAAAGTATGAATCCAGCATTATATTTTGTAATCAGTTCTATAAAGATATAGTTTACATACACTAAAACTCACCCATTTTAGGTGTACAATTTGATGAGTTTTGACAAATATGTACACTCATGTAACCACAATCGCAGCCATGATGTAGAACATTTTCATCAGCTTAAGGAAGTTTCCTTAATTCCCTTTTGCAGTCAACCTCCATCTCCTCCGAGGCTCCCTGACAACCACTGACTTTCATGTAAATGGAATTATATACAGCATGTAGTCTTTGTGTCTGTTTTCTTATACTTAATGTAATGCTTTTGAGATTTGTACATGTTATATGTATTAGTAGTTGGGCCATTTTTATTGCTAAGTAGTATTCCGTTGTATAGAGTATCACAAATTCTTTATTCATTCACTAGATTATCAATTTTGGGTTGTTTCCAATGTTTGCCTATTATGAATAAGTTGTTACAAACATTTTATTACAAGTCTTAGTGTGGGCATAATGTTCTTATTTCTCTTGGCTGGCATGATAAAAGTATGCTTGATTGTTACTGTAGACCAGTGGTTTTGAACCTTTTGGCATCTGTGTGCCACACTGGAAGAAAAGTTGTCTTGGGCCACATATTAAATACATTGCGATACGTAATCACAAAAAAAATCTCATCCTGTTTTAAATAAATTCACAATTTTGTGTTGGGCCGCATTCACAGCCATCCTGGGCCACAGGTTGAACACCCATGAGTGGACAGGCCGTTGGAGAGTCTCCCCCATTGGCCAAAATGGTGGCAGGGGGAGGATCTTACACTGAGCATTCCAAAAGCTAGAAAAATAATTGGATAGGAGAACAAAGCCCCCCGCCCCTATGCCTATAAGAACCCTCGGTGGGTTAGAGAAGGAAGATGAGATGGTTTTAGAGCTGGGAGTCCACAATTTTCCCAGGTTTTGTGGTACTTGAATAAATCTTTTTCCTTTTACACCAGCACCTGCCTAATGAGTTTGGCTTTTGTGGCAGCAGGCAGCCCAACCTCCATTTTAGTTCTGTTACATGATCCTCTAAGAATCTTGAAATCTCTTCCAAAGCTACCTGTTAAGGTTTCAGATTCTTTACATCCTCACCAACGCTTCATGTTAGTCTTCTTCATTTTAGCCATTCTCATAGGTGTGTAGTTGTATCTCATAGTTTCAACTCACATTTCCTTAATGGCTAATGATATTGAATATCTTTTCTTGTGCTTATTTGCAATTGTTATATCTTTAGTGAAGTGTCAAATTTTTTGCCAATAGGGTATGAAAGGCCATCAATATGAGCTCATTTAAAAATCAAGTGGGAAATTTTTTTCTTTCTTGGAGCAAAGTAAAAGTTTTAAAGAAACCAAAATATCTTTGTTAGCCAAACATAATACAAAGTTTTAATATTAACAATATCCCAGATAGCCCTGACTCATGTGGCTCAGTTGGTTCGGCAACATCCTGCAAAGCCAAAGGTTGCTGGTTTGATCCCCAGTCAGGACACATGTCCAGGTAGTGGGTTCAGTTCCCATTTGGGGCGGGGAAGGGGGCGGGGTGTGTGTGCAAGAGACAACCAATTGGTGTTTCTCACATCAAAGTGTCTCTTCTTCTCCTTCTCCCTCCATTCCCCTCTCTCTAAAAATAAGTAAATAAAATCCTTAGGGTTAAAAGAATATCTCAGATAAATATTTTTAGATTTTAAAAAGTAATACTATTTCTTTATTTTTTTATCCTCACCTGGGGCATGCTTTTTGATTGTGGATTCATGAAAATAAATGATTTTTTTAAGCCATTGAGTTTCTTGGTATCATGGGCCACAATATTGAAGTATGTTGGTTTAATCTAGGCTGCTGTTTGAATTTCAAAACTTACTTAATTCATTTACTAGTATGTTGGCTAATCCATTCTCAGCAATATAGTCTAGTTATACGGTAATATTAGTTCGTAAGTGAAGGAAACATTGTTCATCCTGGCTGTTAATGAGTGACCAAGGATAAAGCATGTAAAGATATGTTTCTGCACCACTTCCCTTTCTGGCCCTAAGTTTGATAACATTGAGATCCCTCAATTTAGGGTTGCTATGATTAGTAAATAAAAATAAAAGATACCCAGCTAAATTTGAACTTCAGATAAGCAATGTATACTTATTTTAGTGTAAGTATGTCCGAATAAGGCATGGGACATATTTATACTAATCTTTTTCTTAAAAAAAATTTTTTTTTAATTGTATTTTTTCCATTACCATTTAGTCCCCTTGTATCCTGCTCACCCCTCTGCAATCACCACACCATTGTCCATGTCCATAAGTCGTTTTTCCTTTTTTGGCTAACCCTTTCCCTCCCCTTAGCTTCTTGACACTACACACAAGAATAAATTCAAAATGGACTAAAGACTTAAATGTTAGACCTGAAACCATAAAAATCATAAAAGAAAATAGGCAGCAAAATCTCAGACATTGCTTGTAGCAGTATTTTATTGGATATATCTCCCCAGGCCAGGGAAACAAAAGGAAAAAGAAACAAATGGGACTACATCAAACTAAAAAGTTTTTG
This sequence comes from Pteronotus mesoamericanus, assembly GCF_021234165.1. NCBI lineage: Eukaryota > Metazoa > Chordata > Mammalia > Chiroptera > Mormoopidae > Pteronotus > Pteronotus mesoamericanus. Next base: position 7,889,268 of record NW_026555267.1, on the reverse strand, counting down.
CACAGCAAAGGAAAATATCAACAAAATAAAAAGACAACCCACAGAATGTGAGAACGTATTCACCAATACATCTGATAAGGGGTTAATATCCAAAATTTATAGAGAACCAAAAAAACAAACAACTCAATTAAAAAAATGGGCAAAGGACCTGAATAGACACTTCTCCAAAGAGGACATAAACATATGAAACGGTCGCTAATTATCAGAGAGATGCAAATTAAAGCCACAGTGAAATACCACCTCACACCTGTCAGAATGCCTATCATCAACAAATCAGCAAACAGCAAGCACTGGTGAGGACGTGGAGAAAGGGGAGGATGTGGAGAAAGGGGAACGCTTTTCCACAGTTGCTGGGAATGCAGACTGGTGCAGCCACTGTGGAAAGGAGAATGAAGATACCTCAGAAAATTAAAAGCAAATCTGCCTTTTGACCCAGCGATTGCACTTCTGGGAATATATCCAGAGGAACCCAAAACACTAACTCAAAAGGACATAAGCATCCCTAGGTTCATTGCAGCGTTATTTACGATCACCAAGATATGGAAGCCACCCAAGTGTCCATCAGTAGATGAGTGGATAAAACAACTATGGGACATTTACACAATGGAATACTATGAGGCTGTAAAAAAAAAGAAAATTTTACCCTTTGTGACAGTATGAATGGGTCTAGAAAACATTGTTAAGTGAAATAAGCCAGTCAGAGAAAGACAAATATCAAATGATTTCACTCGTGTATGAAATCTAATGCATAGAACTAACAAGCAAAAAAGAGACTCATAGATATGCTGATTCTCCTCATTGTTTATCTGAGATTCAAATTTAACTAGGTGTCCTGTATTTTATGTGGCAACCCTACCTCAAGTGCCCTGTCAGAATGTATTTTCATATAGTTGCAATCAGGGTACATTAGATTGTAATGCTTTATTTATTGTACAAATAATTACCAGCTAGGACCTCTTTTGCCTATTGTGTATGAGGAACTGTGGTAAGCAAAGTTATATGTAAACAAGCAAGAGAAACACGTAAGTCACAAAAAATTGATATGAAGAAAAAGTACAGGGTGCTTTGTCTTTGAACAAATATATGTAACATTAGTCTTTTATAGTCTCTTAGCACATAGAGAGTAGAGGCAAATAAATATTTACATTGGGAGAATGGGAGGGTGCAGAAGTTAGCTTTAAAAACAGATTCCTCCTTTATTATATAATGGCATATTTATTATAAAGATTTAGAAACTCTGCTTAACAAAAGTGTATTCTACTACTCAGAACTAAAATTTTGAGGAAAACAGATTTCTTTAGTGATTTTATGTCTCCTATCCCGATTCAGGATGACCCAGCAATACTGACTTAACTAGCTTAAAACTTTCCTAGATACTTCCTGCTCAAACACTTAATTTTCATTTTATTTCCTGAGGCCTAACTCTTCCAATTTTTTTCATGGATTCAGAAAGCTTTAAAAGAGAGTGGACAGTGAACAGTATCTGCCTTTTTTTGTACCCAGTAATATGCTTAGCATTTGTTTTTCAAAAGTAAACGTACTTTTTTTTGAATGACAAAAAGCATTATCTCTTGGTACTTACTTTATTTTCCAGTTTCTCCCACCAACTTGAGGAGTGCAGAGCTGTTCAGCTTATTTGGCAGTCTGCTTTGTTACTTTATCATTGACACTAATACTGTTAAAGTGATGGTTTTTAATTTTTTTTTTCTTTAGACCATGGATCCTTAGAGGAGCTCCACCTTATTAGGAAAGTGTACACAGTTACATAAAACTGCTAATTATTAGCTAAGATTTGTAGATCCTTGCCTTCTGTGAGATCGTGGGCCCCTCCCTAAGAACAACTGCTATTCAGAGGTTGAAGTGGTTTGAAATTGTGACTATGTATCACTAATCTTTAACCCTTTTTAGTATCTGCATAAGTTAAAATTGTTCTCAAAAATATACTTTCACAAGATTATACTGTTTTTGTTTCAACTATGTGAACTATTACAATTGTGTTCTGCAACCTAGGAATGTAGTTTTTTTGTCACATTTGATGACACAGTCTAACTTTATACTTTGAAGACTGAATATTATATACATAGTGTACAATATAATCTATTATACAATATTATTCTATATTGTTACACAATACAATATTTGAGCATCTCCTGTTTGCCAGGCACTATTAGAGATAAGGGATTTTTAAAAATAGCCTGACATATTTGGGACAGTAAAATTCATTGTGGCTGAGGTATAAAATGTGAAGCTTCAGTGGAGAGAATATTAATGTCATCTCGTGAAGAATTGTATTAGAAGTTGGAATTCTACAGGTATTGGGAAATCCTAATCTTTAAGTGAATGACTTAGAATGTATTTACACATTTAAAAATTTGCTTTAAATAGTCATTAGGCATGCAATACATATTTATTATAATTTAATTAGGAGACATGCAAAAAGTAAAAAAAGAAACCCTACAATTTCGTGACTATTAAGAATATGCTATAACCCTGACTGACTGGTGTGTCAGTTGGTTGGGCATCACCCCATCCCGCAAAGTGGATTGCTGGTTCGATTCTGGGTTGGGGCACATGCCTGGGTTGCCGCCTGGTATCCCATCGGTCTCCCAGTTGCGGGGGTTGGGACGCGTGCAAGACACAATCAATGTTTCTCTCACACGTTGGTGTTTCTCTCCCTCTCTTTCGCCCTCCCTTTCCCTCTCTAAAAATAAATATTTAATAAAACCTTTTGTTTTTTAAAGACTATGCTGTATATTTTAGATTTTTTTGTAGGTACATCTTTATTTTTTCTAAACCAGATTCATTCTATATGAGTCTGTCCCTGTAGTCCATTAGGTGTCTATAGCATAATTAACATAAATAACCTAGAATCCTGAAAGTTTTAAGAAATCTAATTGACTACTTCAACTGATAAAACCAGTCTTTTACAGGCAGGAGCTCATGTGCATCACCCTAACAATTGTTTCATAAATGTCTGAAAATGAGGAACTGATGAACCTGAAGCTTCTGCCTACTTTGTTCTGCTTTGATGTTGCTATATGCCTGAAATAACATGTTTGTCACCTGGTGCTTGTGCATATTATCATTTATCTGGTTTAGACAAGCATAAACATGTGTTCTATGCAGAAGAAAGTGGATAATAGTCAACAGTCTAGCAGAGACATACAAAAAACAATTGTGATTGTGTAGATATTAGAGGTGGCCCTCAACTTGTAGGGAACTTGAAATACTTATTCTTAAAACAGGTGTTAAGGATGATTGGTTTCCCAGGCTGTTTGTTTCTTTCAAATGGACGAAAGGTCTTTCATCTACATAAAACCTTTTGTCATTGAACATTAGGCTGTTTGTTAATAAACTAGGGGTACAAACATGAAAGATCGAGCTCTTGCCAGCAAGTAATTTGAAATCAATTGGTGAAAGCACCATGCAGACAAATGATTTTAATATATGACATGAAATGGTTGTCATGAGCATATGTTTGTGGAATAGGCTTTCTTATAAGTCAGCCAGGCAGCTGCTTGGCTAGCTGCCTGCTGAACAGCCTGCCACTAAGGAATAGACAAGAGTCGCACAAGGTGACTATGCTATTAGCTCAGTTTTTATTGAATGCAGGTTCACTCTACGTAGAACATCTACATACATTAATATCCTACTCATGCTCTAACAATCTAAGAGAAATACCACACACACACACACACACACAGAATTCAATGGGGAATTATGAACTCAAGTCCCAACAATCTAAGAGAAATACCACACACACACACACACACACACACACACACACAGAATTCAATGGGGAATTATGAACTCAAGTCCCACAGTTTCAGTCTGCAGGTCTGGGAGACAGCACGGTGGGCAAGGGAGTTGTCAGCGTCTTACAAGGAAGGATCTCTGAAGTCAGGTGGGCAGGAGGGCAGACGAAGTCCTCAGTCAAGCAGACAGAGCCCGTGACAGGTGATGCTAAGGGTGATCAGTGTGGCATGGAGCAGCACTCTGGTGTGTGGAGCTCAGCTGTCTGGAGCCTGCCTCAGTTATACATTGAAAATGGTATACTCCGCCCCTTCTGGGTCTCTTAAGTGTCTTGGCATTCCTGATGTCAAGTGGGGAATTTGCCCAGGAGCCTATCTATGAGTGGTCCTGCTCTGCAGACATGGTTGTTCTGATCACGTGTGCAGGTATCTTAGGTGTGTTTCCTTGACAGATGTGTCTAGTGTGACTTACGTAGTTTCCGTCTTGAACCAAAATGTCCTGACTTACTTAACATAAGTGACTCCATTTTGTTTTATATACTTTATGCTATCTTGACTGGACCAGTGCCATTTTATTGGTCCTATTCTCCACAGTGGTAGGCTGGAGTCATGAACAAAATAAAATGAGAATTGATAAAGGTGTTTTTAAATCTGCAGTGGAGAGAGGAGAATGTAAGGAAATGGGTGCTTTAAAATTCTTTGGTTAGTAATATAGCTAACTTACATCTAGGAGTATTAAGGTACCTAATTCTTAAAACTATGTTTCTATGGTAAATACATTTCTAACCATGGCTGAGTCTGGAATATACCTCTACTAACTCTCTCACCTTAGATAAGAACACCATATTTTTCTCCCTAATTTTCCTGCGGTTTGATGTTGTTGAGACAAGCTCTCCCACAAGAGGATGTTTGGAGCTTTAAGAGCACTGGTCCTTTTGAAAGGCAGCACTACTGTGGCAGTGAGAAGCTATGGGTTGTTTGTAAAAAGGAGGTGTGTTTAAATTGGACTGGAATTATATTTTTTATTGTTGCCAAATAGTTGAGCGGTATGTAACACAGTATGTCATTTACTTGACGTCTTTAGCTGGACATAATAAAAATTAGTATAACAGAATATTACATGTTTATTAAATATGTAGTATGGTCTCTAAAAATCAAAATTATTTCCTAAACTATTCCTCTTCCTAATCCCAGTCTGCTTCCAAGGATGTCCAGTTAGCAGAATGTAATTTGACTGTCCTTAGGGATTTAACATTGATTTCCATGGTCTTTTCCCAGCTAACTTGCATATTTTATTTATTATTCTTAGGACTGGTATAAAACTTCTCCCTTTTAATTTTATCACTGATTTTGAGGAAAACTGGTTTCTGAACATGAATGTCTTTTACTTAAAAAGATTCACTAGTTTTACTTACAGTATTCTAATGCTTCTAAAAATAAAAGAGGTAGCCAAAGTTAATTAAACAGCAACCTCACTGCTTATAAGGGCTCTACAAAGTAGTTTATTAGTGAGGAGGGCTGTGAATGAAGTTTGTCATTATCCCTCTGTTTCACTGATCGGACACTAATGAGTTTTGGAGACTATCGTACTTGGTCAGTAAATTTCCTACCTGTAACTAAAAAATTTCCTATTTATCACCAGATCCTAGAACCCAATCGATATTGTCTCTTCTGACACATAGCTCTGAGAAGTGCAACATTGCTTGTAGGGTTTTGGTGTTTGGGAAGAACAATAGGCAGGCTGCAGAAACTAGGTAGCTGAAACTGAAGCAACAGCCATCTTTGTTCAGGAAGAAAACAAGTAGAAGCTAGTTTTCAATATAAAACATTAAAATCTGTCACTCAGATATCAAATTTTAATATATTAGAAGGAAACATCTTTTCTAAATTTTAATATTTTGATAAATTAAACGTAGGTTTATTTGTAATACAGGGTGGGGGCAAAATGAGGATTACAGTTGTGAGTACACAAAACACAGTTTGTTCCTGTATTATTGTTTATTAGTTATTGTATTATTTTCCATATAAACAACTGTAAACCTATTTTGTCCCATCCTGTATAATGAAATGATAGAATTTCAGTGCTGAAAAGGATCTTGAATTTCCAACTCTTTCATTTAAAAGGAGAGAACCAGCCTTGGCCAGTGAGGCTCAGCTGGTTCGAGCATCCTGCCGTACACCAAAAGGTAGCAGATTCGATTCCTGTCAGGGCACATACCCAGTCTGCTGGTTCGATCCCCGGTCGGCGTGCATCTAGGAAGGCAACCAATTGATGTTTCTCTCTCTAAAAAAAGGAATGAAACAAAAATGTCCTCAGGTGAGGATAAAAAATAAATAAAAGGAGAGATGCAGAGAGATGGAAGACTTACTTAAGGCCACATAGCTGGTTATGGCTGGAACTTCTGCTACATATCTCAATCCTTTTATTTTCTTTTTTCTGTACCAGACTGCCAGATTGTGTTCAGAGGGAATTTTTAATAGACTAACTTCAGCGATATTAGATTTAAAATAGAAAAGAAACTGTTTAAACATAATTTTGGGTAAAGTCTTTGCATTCTCTACCCCCATCTTTGTGACTTTAATTGGCCTTAATATTTTGTGTAAATTTGGTTTAACAACATAAAAAATAGAGTAATGAAAATAGAATTGGAGGCAAGTCACAGACTATTTCTTCATTTATAAGATGAAGGGTTCAGATCGGAGAATCGATTGTTTTTCTGTTTCTAAACATTTCACTGGTATCCTCTTTTCCTTTTTTGTCCTTTGCTTGTGCCCTAGCCTACTGAGTTCATTAATAAGTGAATACTTTTCCTATATTCACAAAATATTCAAAGTATTCACCTATACTCAAAGTATTATCACAAAATACTTTGTTCAGTTCTTTATAGATGATGACACTCTATGTTCAAGCTGTTTTTCCTGTCTTAAAAAAATGTTATTTGTGATAAAATACATATAACATAAAATTTACCATTTTAACCATTTTAAGTGTGTAGTTTAGTGGGATTAAGTATATTTACATTGCTGTGCAACCACCACCATCCATCTCCAGAACTTCATCCCTCCAAACTGAAACTCTGAACCCGTTTAACAATAACTCCCCATTCTCCCTTCACCCCAATACGTAGTGACCATCATTCTACTTTCTGTCTCTATGAATTGTACTACTCTAGGTACTCATATAAATGGACTCATAATATTTGTCCTTTGTGACTGGGTTATTTCACTTAGCATAATATCCTCATTGTTTATCCATGATGTAGCGTGTATCAGAATTTTCTTCCTTTTTAAGGCTGAATATTCCATTGTATGTATGTACCACATTTTGTCTACTCATCTGTTAATGGACACATGTTGCTTATACTTTTTGGCTATTATGAATAATATGCCTATAAACGGGTATACAAATACTGTTTGTGTCCCTGCATTCAATTCTTTTGGATGTATACCCAGAAATAGAATTGCTGGGTCATATGGTAATTCTACTTTTAAGTTTTTGAATTTTATGTCTTTGAAAGCCTGTTTATAATTCTATTTATTCTCTCAAATATTTTGCAATTGAATATGTGCACATATTACTTAAAAGGGGAGTGGGAATTTTTTTTTTAATCCTCACCCTAGGATGTGTTTATTGACTGTGGATTTTTTTTTTTTTTGAGAGATAGAGAGGGAGGAAAGAAGGGAGAGAGACAGAGACAGAGAGAGACATCAATCAGTTGCCTCCTACACACTGGGGTTCGAACCCACAACCTTTTGGTGTACGGGACGACACTCCAACCAATGGAGCCATCTGGCCAAGGGCTAAAAGGGGCATGGGAATTAAAAAAAAAAATTGAAAGCAGTGGTATAAAGCCCTGACTTTTAGCATTTGCCAATTTTCCTGTGTAAATATTTCTGATGTCATTTAAGTGGAGTTGGGAAGACATGTATGTCGGCACGTGATAATAGTATTTCCTCTATACAGGTATGATAGACCTCAAGAGCATGGATAATAGTAAAATATAGTAAAATAACTAGGAAGTTATGATTTTTGAGTATATATTTTTTAATTAATTGTAAATTTACATAATTTAATTCTTAGTGATAACTGTGTTTAACAATTGGCTTGCAAATTTGAAAATTTAGCTGACTCCACCAAACCATTGATAGAAAGCACATTCTGTCATATCTTCTTTTTAAAATATTTTATTTATTTATTTTTAAAGGGGAAGGGAGGGAGAAAAAAAGGGAGAGAAACTTTGGTGTGTGAGAGAAACATTGATCAGTTGTTTTACACAGCCTGACCAAGGATTGAACCCGCATAGAACCAGCAACCTTTTGCTTTGTGGTAGGACACCCAACTAACTGAGCCATACCAACTAGGGCTCTGTCATATCTTATTAAAATATAAGTTTCTCAAAAGCAGGAACCACTTCTCTTAGTTACTGTTTGATGATTTTAATACATTGTGGACTTCCAGGTATTACAGAAAGCCATAGCTGACACCACTGTCTAAAAAAGACATTTTAAATGGACTATGGGATTATGCCAGTTAACCTTTAAGCAGAACTAAAATATCAAGTTAAAAAACATACATAGGCTTTTTACTGGTTCATAAATAAGTTAAGGGCTTCTAGGATAGAGATTGCTTTAAGGGAACCCTGAAGCCACAAATTCCATAATCTTAAGAACTCTGTGGTAATTTAAGTTTTGAAACTTTTATTTAAAATAATGCTTTAGAATGTCATATAAGATCTTGAAATATACATAAAGCTATGAAATTGTGGTCTATTTCAATAATTAAAACAGACCAGGACTTGAATGCTTAGAGTCTTTGCTTAATTTGGTTTACCCTCTCCTCCATCCCCCTCCCCGTATTCTCCACCCACATGTATGTAGGTTAGTGCGCTCTGTTTATAGAAAGGAAAAGGTAATTCCCTAGCATATTCTAATGGGGAATTATGCCAGCAGGAGTTTCTTTGTCTATACCCATACATATATAGTAATTATTAGTATATTCATTGTCATTAGTATATTCAATTAATTTAATTATGGCATCTAATCTAACAAGTATATAAGACAAATGAAAATCCTTTACTTTTGGAAAACATTTTAAATACATTTAAAAATTAAGAATGTCTATATTTGTTTTTCTAGCTCACAGTAACTCTCTGTTGTTAGAGAGTTTTGGAAAATTAAGAAAAAACAAAACTGGCTTTCTCTTTCCTTTTATTTCTACTCAAAAAGTTTTTGGTTATAAAGAGAATTTTGGTAATTGCAAAGTTTTCCATTCAAATGTAGGTCAACAAGTGAGAGAAATTCATGATGGAAGTATAATATATCTCTTTCTGAAATTCTGTTCAATGATGACAGATTTTGAAGCATTTTAACTTCTGAGAGCCATTTTGTCTTACTCTATATTCCAAAGTAGAGTCCTTGATTTACCTTTTGTGAAATGAAAATATCTGTAGACTGTTTCTCATTAAACCTGAGAACTACTTTTACAGTTGTGTGGGGGTTTTTGTTTGCTTGTTTTTGTTTTTACTCTTTCTACCAAGGGTTCAAAATTTCAAGAACCAATCTTTAGTTCAGAGCTTAGGTTCATTGTAAGGTCTGAACTGTCTCCCAGAACAGCCTCCTAGGTTGTAAGTTAGGAGGAGGCAATTTCTCTGAGGAAATCATGTTTTGCTTTCTATAATAAACTCGGATGTTTCTCTGATAAAGTCAAGGCAGTACCTGCTTTAAGATCATGTAAAAGATGAGCAATTTCCAAAAGTTCAGAATAATTTATAGATTAATCACATTTAGACATAAACCACTTCAAACACTGTGTTTGATATCCTTTCCAGCTTTTCTGTATTACACACATATATATTTTAGGCCTGTAGCAGATTTCCTCTTTTTTTCCCTTAGAGGTTTACTGCAGATAAAAAGGGTCTATGCTAGGGCCTTGGTTTAATAAATTGAGGTTATTCAGACTGCTACTTCTGTGGTATATGTAGCTTTCCTTGTATAATTTGTGACTCTTAAATTCTCTAACTTTGGTCTGTGTGGCATATACCTGTAGTTTTTTGGTATTTGGGGTTGCAGATAATGGAAACTAAATATCCATGAAAATAAATTTGTTCTGTGTTTTAACTTGAAACCACGTACCAGGGATAGAAAACCACTGTCTAGGTGATGAATGTGTCAGTGACCCAAGGGAACTCTTGAAGACATTGTTAGTTCTTATATTAATATATGACAGTGGCTTCTTGGTATCTTAATTTTAGCTCAAAATCTAACAGATGTATAGAGAAATGATTTTCAAAATGCTAACTAGTTTTAAAAATTTTAATAGAGCCCGGGTATTATAGACCATGGAGGTTTTTTATATTTTTTTAATTTCCTGTTTTCAAAATGAGTTATATATCACATTATTAAAATACTAAAAAATATAAAGAGAAAAGAAAGAGTAGTTGCAGTGTCATGTTTATTAATATGTCTTTTGGTTCACAAAATAATGATTTATGCTGATTTTTAGTTCCAGAAAGCTGACTCTGACCTGGATTACATTCAATACAGGCTGGAATATGAAATCAAGACTAATCATCCTGATTCAGCAGGCGAGGTAATCTGCAAAATCAGTATCTTTCTAACAATATTTTATTAAAAGATTTTCTGATAGTATTTCTAGTAATAGTGATTATAACAATTACAATATTAAGTACTAAACTGATAGAATCTCAAAATCTTTTTATGTTGGAAACTTGGTCACAGCATACTAGAACATACTGTTGTACCCACAGTCAAGGAAATTTGTGACTACTTTTTTTTTAATCCTTAAAAATAATTATTGAGCCAGGAGATATGAACCATTGTGGAAGCCTCTTACATTGTGAGAGAATATAACTAACTATAGGGCAGTCCTTATATAAAAGGGGAGAAATCCTGGCAGTAATGATAGTCTCTCAAGATGATGATACACTGTTAAATTTATGTGAACTGTGATTTTTACATAAATTTATGTACTTAGTTATTCTAAGTTTAGGTTGATTTAGAAATATTAGCTCTTGTTTATATGCAATAACTACTTACACACATGCCCATGGAGATGAAAGCAAACAGTTTTTAAGCATTGTCTGTTAACATTGATTCACCACTTGAATCATTAATGTTTATCTTTGATAGCACTTACCAGAACACAAATATCATGTTTTACAGTTTTTTAAAAAATGTTTTACAATTACACTTTTTAATTGAGTGGAAGTACAAATTAAAATAACATTTTATATAAAATTGGTAATGCATTGTGAGTGTTAATTTTTACTGAACATTCTAGCTCCTTACTAGGACTATTCTAGCTCCTTAACTGTCTTAGCTTTTTCTTTGTTTTTTTCTTCTTTTCTCTCTGACTCAAGAACAACCAACCAATTCTGATCTAGTGGTGCCACCAAATGACTGGCCAAGGGACCCAACTGAGTCCGTGCCTTTCAGCACTATGTGGAAGGCATTTCATCTGGTGCTCCCACTTTTCCTCCACTTTCCGTCTCTTATCTTGTTCATCTTAAAGTGGAAAAATCTAGTTATTTTTCTCTTCTATAACTTGTTTTAAAAACAGGTTTATTGAGCCATAATTCACATGCTATAAAATTCATCCTTCTAAAGTATACAATTTAATGATTTTTAATATATTCGGAGTTGTGTAGTCATCACAACAATCAATTTTTGAACATTTTCATTACCTCAAAAAGAAACCCATGGCCATTAGCATTCACTCCCCAACCCCAAGCCCTGCCAGCTCCGAGCAACCGCTGATCTACTTTCTATCTCTATAGATTTGCTGTCTGAATATTTTATGTGTGTAGAATCACATTTTCTGTGTTTTAGACACATTTTATGTGTTTTAAGTCTCATCCATGTTTTAGCATGAATCTGTACTTTATTCTTTTTTATAGCTGAATAATATTTCACTGTATGGCTATACCACATTTTCTTATTTATTCATCAGTTGATAGACATTTTGGTTATTTCCTTTTTTGGCTACTATGATAATGTTACTCTAAACATTAATGTGCAGGTTTTTGTGTGGACATTTGCTTTCATTTCTCTTGGATATATACCTAAGAATAGAATTGCAGACCATAAGGTAACTCTATGTTTAATATTTTGAGGAACTGCCTATTATTTTCCAAAGCAATTACACCATTTTACATTCTTAGCTTTTTTTTTTTTTGTGGTAGAATATGCATAACAAAATTTACCATTTTAACCATTTTTAAATGGTATTAAGTATATTCACATTAAATGCAACCATTACCATCCACTCCAGAACTTTTCATCTTTCCAAACTGAAACTGTGTACTCATTAAACAGTAACACCCCATTTCCCCCTCCCTCCAACCCCTGGCAATCACCATTCTACTTTTTATTTCTAAGAACCTGACTACTCTAGGTACATTAAAAACTGTATTCATATAATATTTGTCCTTTTGTGATGGCTTATTTTACTTAATGTCCTCAACATTCAGCCAGGGTGTAGTATGTATCAAAATCTCCTTTTTAAGGCTAAATAATATTTCCATTGTTTGTATACACCACATTTTGTTTATCCATTCAACTGTCAATGGATACTTGGGTTGCTTCCATCTTTTGGATATTGTGAATAATGCTATTGTACATGGTTGTACATATATTTGTTTGAGTCTTTGGGCTGTTATAAAAAAAAATCACTGACTGGGTCCCAATGTAAACAACAGAAGTCAGAGATCAAGGTGTCAGTATAGCCAGGTGAGGGCCCTCTTCTCTTGGTTGTAGGTTTTTGATTGTATCCTCACATGGTGGAAGGGAAAGATCTCTCTGAGTCCTCTTTTATCAGAGCACTAATTCCGTTCATGATTACTCTGACATCATGTCCCAAAGGTCCTACCTTCTAATTCCATCTCCATGGGGATTAGGTTTTAACCAGTGAAGTTTGGAAGGACACATTCAGACCACAATAATTATGACTGCAAATACTGCTCTTATCTAAGTCATAGTATACTATATTTGCTTTTCCTTTCTTACACAACTTGTTTTTCTGAAGCTAATAATTATTTTCTCTTTTTCTTCAATTTGTTTAGTTTTCCTGTGCATTTATTAATGCAGCCTCAGCCTTTCCTAACAGAACTGTAAGACTCTTGCCAACATTGTCAGACACATCACATGATCTCTAAGTTTCATTTTTTCCCATTTTCTTCCATATCCCTTCTTGTGCTATCTTTCTGCTTCATTCTGACCCACTTAACAGGCCCCCAGCATGACTGTGTTTCTGAGATTTCTCTAACATCATTTCATTAATTTCCTTTGTTTTTCTCCTAGTTAGGATCACGTCTCACTCTTCCTTGGTTTATTGCCTTGCTCGTGTTAAGCATATCCTTTAGAAGCTTTCTGAGTAAGAATACACAGAAGGTCAACTTTTTGAGATATCAAATGTTTGAAAATATCTTTATTTAAGCCTTATTTAACCCTTTAGTTAATAGATGGTTTGGTTGAATATGGAATACTAGATTGGAGATTACTTTCTCTTAATTTGAACATCATTGCTTTGTGGTTTTTTAGCTTCCAGTGTTCTTGTTCAGAAATAGATGCCTTTCTAATTTCTGATCCTTTGTGTGTGTGTGTGTTCCTCCTTATTCTACCTTTCCCCCATCTCTCTTGGAACTTTTGTTTTATCTGTATTGTGAAACTTATTTTATAGTTAATTATAGTCTTTTCATTAATTGTGCTGTCCCTTGGTGGGGCTCTTTAAATCTGAAAACACATGGATCTGAAGTTTTATAAATTTTCTTACCCAGTATATTCACAAGAAAAGAATTCCTCTTTTACTATTATATGGCCTTTACTATTAGTGAGATATAGGACCTCCTGGATCTATCCTCTATTTTTCTTATCTTTTCTCTACTATTTTCATTTGTGTGCACCCCTCTACACAATACTTTTTAGGATTTTTTCTATGTTTTTCCTGGAGATCCTTTATCCAATACAATATACGGCATCTAGAAACATGATGGGAAATATACCCCTAAGTGTGAAAGGACAGGTCTCAGTGTCACTGGGTATGTATATTGAGTAGATACCCCAAATGGCAGCTTACTATACATTTGGTGTTATGTATAATTTCTTCGCCCATATCAAACATACTACTAAGAGTTCTTTTTTGGTAGTATCTGTCTTCTCTCCCTTTCCTACTTGTAATGTTCATGAGGTCTTGGTCACTCTCTGCAGAATTATTTTACCAGTCTTTAACTTAGATATTTTTGTTCTTATTCCTTCCTGTTGGAATTTATTTTATTTTATTTATTTTTTACCGTTTCCATCATCAAAAGCTTTCAGAAAAATCTCCAAGGAAGAGGGGAGTAAAGGGTCATGAACTGAGTCTCTGCCAATGGCCATGATGTGGGGTCCATGAAGGAGATATTTGAAGAGCAAGAAGATAATCAAGATGGTATAGTTTTGTGGAAATCAAGAATTCATTTTAAGGCCCTGGCTAGGTAGCTCAGTTAGTTAAAGCATTGTTCTAATATGCCAAGATTGTGGGTTTGATCCCAGGTCAGGGCACATACAAGAATCAGCCAATGAATGCATAAATAAAGGAAACAACAAACTGACATTTCTCTCTCTCCCCCTTTCCTCTCTCTCTAAGAATCAATAAATAAAGATTAACTTAAAAAACTTAAAGGAAGAGGGTTATTAAAATTTTATTTTATAGGGCAAGCCTGACCTTTAAATTATTTAAAATAATTTGGCAAAGAATACTAGTCTATGGGTATGTTAAACTAAGGAAGTATATTATAGGACCTCAAAAGTTGGTGGCAAACAGTGAGAAAAATGTAACTGGTTTTGAAGTGACAACAGAGTCAAGAGAAGGAATTAGTTCTTCCCTCAGTATTGGGAAGATCTATATATATTTGAAGTCTCTACAAAGGGTATTGTAAAGGTTACTGAAATAATAGGAAAGTTAAGATTATGGAGGATATAGGAAGAAACAACAATAACAGTGGTAGTGTTAGGGGACTGAGCATGGATGAGAACATCCATAGATGTTTTCATTTGGGGATGTGATGCCAGGAAGATGGAGTTTTCACTAGATGTTTTCTGCTTTCTCAGTAAAGTAGTTAGTAAGGTCTTATGGCAAGAAGGAGCAGATGGCAATTGAGGGAATAGAGAATGTTTGGAATAGCTAGTATTGAAGGATTTGCTAAGGAACCACCAGGGAATGAAAGGACCCAGTTAAAATGAAATGTTTTTTATGGAATAGTGGCTATATTCCAAAAAGAATTTGTAAAACCAATTAAATATATAAATATAGTTGCTTGAGTTGACATGAATTCTATATAGTGAAGTCAATGAATTGGTATTTATACATACTTTAGCCCCATGGCAGTGTGTTTAAGAATTTTATAAGTTATTTCACGTTGTCTTATTCTTTAACCACAAATTAATACAGTCCTTTAATCATCTTCTGAATAGCATTTAGAATTGTATTTTAGAAATACTATGTAATTAATTGTTGTGAACTACGTATCAAATATTATGCATTTAAAGTGACCCTATTTACTATTTAATATTGCTTTTTTTGGGCTGTTTCTATACATAGGCTTTATTTTTTTTTATTTTTCAATTATAGGTGATATTCAGTATTATTTTGTGTTAGTTTCAGGTGTACAACATAATGATTAGACAGTTATATAACTTAAGATAATTCTAGCATCCACCATACATAGTTATTACAACATATTATTGACTATATTCCCTATGCTGTACTTCTGTAAATAGGCTTTAAATTCCTTGAGAATAGAATCTAGGTCTTCTACTTCCCTCTTTCTTCCCCTTCTCTATCCTTGTCACACAATTGTGTAATAAAATACTCACATTTTTTGATTAAATGGATGGTAGAATGTGTTATATATATTTTAATTCATAAAAGAAACTTAATTTTTCATTTCCACAATTTAATGTATATTAATTTTTTTCCTGATGTAGAAAAATCCAGTTACACTCTTACAGGAATTGTCAGCAATAAAGTCTCGATATCAAACTTTGCATGCACGCTTTAAGCCAATTGCTAACGAGCAGAAAGAGACTAAGAGCCGCATTTGTGCTACTTTCAATAAGACTATGACCATGATACAAGAACTACAAAAGCAAACAGATCTAGAGGTAATGCTTTCAATTGATATGTTGGATTTGTAAAGTTTTTATTCTGATTGTTGCTCTGAAAGATGAATCCTCAGTAACTTTCATTTTAAAATTCAGCAGGCAGTTTGAACTATTGATAGAAATGAGATTTTCTTGATTCTCTTAATTTATTATCTCCTTTTATTTTAAAATGAGCATGTGGACTTGGCATGGTTTATTAAGAGGTATGCTGTCTTGGATTATATAGTCATGGCAGAAAAGGGGGTAATACCTATTAAATCTACCAGTTCTGTTGGTTCCATAAGAACTAGTGAGACTGAGAAATCTGGAAAGCATCTATAACAGTGACTTTTAGTTCTCTGTCCCATCAGTTGGTTTGGTGAGCTTGCATAAGCCTGACCTTCCTCCCTCCATTCCCCATTCTCCTCTCCTTCTCATTTAGTATAAAGATGTGAGTATCACTGATTTATAAAACTCTTGAGACATGTCAGAGTAAAAAAGAGGAATGTGAGCTACTGACCTAGATACTAAAATCTTAAACAGTGAACTAAAGCATTTGGTAGTGTTTTCATTTACTATTGAGACAAAGCTGGGAGCTTTTGAAAGAAAAGATAGACTATATGTAGAAGGAATTATAGACTAGAACTTAATTATCTGAACAAAAGATGGCCAATACATTTTGTGTCAGGTGCCAACTACAATCAATTAACTGGTAATAGCTGCTTAGAGTGCTATGTTAAGGAGTTGTGTCCCGGCATGGCACGAAAGCTATCTGCTGTGGGTGTGCTACTAGGGGCAGCATCATGGTATTTATTTACCAACTCTGGACTAAATTGTGTTGTAAGATACCTGAATTATGGGCTTGTAGGTAGAGTAAATCTCAAAGGTTGACTACCCACATCAGTTTTATCAAGAATTCTTTATATTGCCAATGAAAATACCTGGTTAAAAATATAAAATTATACTTTAGATGTTTCTGTTATGTCACATGGAGATGAATAATGGAGGAGGGAAAAGCAATTAAAAAGGGCACAGATGTAATATGGAATAGGAATTTAAAACAGTAAGGGTCACCTAAAACAGGGGCTGGGTGGGTAGCTCAGTTGGTTGGAGCATCGTTCCAATGCCCCAAAGCTGTAGGTTCCATCCCCCATCAGGGCACATACAAGAATCAACCAGAGAGTGCATGAGTGAGTGAAACAATGAATCAATCTCTCTCTCTCCCCCCCCCCCCTCTCTAAAATCAATAAATAAAAATTTAAAAAGAAAAAAACAACAGTAAGGTGGTATCATATGCTAATATATAGAATGCAAAAAAGGTATATGAGATAACTTTTCATATGTACAACTCAAATCACATATCCTTTATTGTATATGATTGTAGCCTGACAATAGAAGCACATAAACTCATTATAAGGACATCTCAAAGAAATATTAAGTGTAGTCCTGGTTGTATCTCTTTCTCTCTCTCTCTCTCTCTCTCTCTCTCTCTCTCTCTCCACACACACACACACACACACACACACACACACACACACACACATTTATTGAAGCACAGAATAAATTTGGGTGAGTAAACAAAGAGAAAATGATATTCTGAATATTTCCTAAAAATTCTTCCCACTTGACCCAGTAAGAGATGTTATATTTCTGACCGAGATTACAAAGTGCTTCAGAAAAATAGTTAGATAGTGATAGGGGATTTCAATTATCTGAATAGCTATAAAGGTCTTCAGTCAGTTAAGAGAAGAAGTATTTAAAATGAGCAACAATTATATTAAAGATAGAAAGCTAAGGGAGTTTCACATTGGATCAGGCAATGATAAACAAGGAAAAATGACTTAATGATAGTCATAAACCTTGAAAAAGGAGATCATATTTTAGAATCGGTGATGGCCAACTTGGGAAATGTTGGATAACTGGGTCTTGTACTTTTCTAAAAATGAGATAGTATTAGAAAGTTCAGAGAAAATTTTTGCAATTGAAATATGGAAGAAAAAGAAATGGCATCTGTACAGAATTGTGTAACCAAAAATAGTTCTATGAGCCCAGAGTTAAAAAGGACATGCAAGGCAGACCTTGTAAAGGAATTCAAGTATAAAAAGAAGTGTATCAGTGATAAGGACAGAACTGTGAGAATATTTAAGAAGCCAAAGACTAGATTGAGCTGTGGCTTCTGAAATTTAAAATAGTCAAAAGGGCCCTTAAAATTTTGTGGGGAACATGAAGAACAAGAAAGGGATAAGTATACTTAAGGCAAATTGTTCATAGACAACATAAAGTTGTCCAGCCCTGCCCAGGTATCTCAGTTGGTTAGAGCATTGTCCTGATGTGCCAAGATTGCGGGTTTGATCCCCAGTTAGGGCACATACAACAATCAACCAATGAATGTATAAATAAGTGCAGCAACACATCAATTTTTCTCTTTCTCTTTTCCTTCCCCTCTCTAAAATCAATACAAAATAAATTTAAAAAGGCTGTCTATAAATAAAATCAAGGCTATAATCTTTATCAAGGCAAGTGGTTTTTCATTTGGTATGATAGAAAATATATTTAAATTGATAACATTCAAAAAGAGCACATGAATTGATAATATTAAATTATAAATAGGGAGATAAGAACAGCAGAGGTGGAAGGAAACACATATTAATTTCATCTTTTTAGTTGCTATTAAGTCATTGAGATTTAAATATACTTAATTATAAAGATGACCACCAAACAAAAAAGGCTAAGCTTGTATGAAAAGAAAAAATATCCAAACAACTCCCCCCCCCCCCAAAAAAATAGCAATAAATAGAAAATAAAGGCATTAAAAGTTCTATGGTATTCCCCTGATGCTCCAAAACATTTGTGTTCAAGAAGAAATATTTCTACAAATCTTAAACTGGTTAATTCCTGGAAAAATTCTTTGAAGATTTATGAAATAGACGGTTTGAAATCTCTTGAACAGTGATCAGAAAGAATACCATGGATTTGTGGACAACAGTCTTGCCAGAATAATATTTTCCTGTTTTTGAGATAGTAGAGGGAAATTCTCTAACTATTTCAGTTGCAATAAGGTATATGACTGTTTTTCATTTAGTCCCTGCGAATTTTGGGGCAAATATTGGCTTGATCAGCCAAACTAGCTGAGCCATTCATTAGCCAAATGTGGCTATATAAATTAACATTAAAGAAATTAAATAAAATGAAAAATTCAGTTCTTTATATACTGATTGGACAGTGCAGATACAGAATATTCCCAGCGTCAGACAGTTCTATGGGACAACACTGCCCTAGAGATTCTAATTCTGTAGTTATATGGGGTGTTCTAGATCTGGCAGTGTCTATAGAGATGACCTAAAGTAGCCCCCTTATCCACAGTTTTGCTTTCCTCAGTTTCAGTTTCCTGTGGTGCAAAAATATGAAATGGAAAAATTCCAGAAATAAACAATTCAAAATTTTAAATTGCAAGCTGTTCTGACTAGCATGATGAAATCTTGAGCAGTCCCACTCCATTTTGCCCAGGGATGGAAATCACAGCGTATCGATGCTATATATGCTACTTGCCCACTTATTAGTTACTTTTTAGCTATCTCAGTTATCATATTGACTGTCCCAGGATGGCAATCCTTGTGTTCAAGTCACTCTTATTTTATAATATGTAATGCAAGAGTGGTGATGCTGGCAATTTGGACATGCCCAAGAGAAGCTGTAAAGTGCTTCCTTTAAGTGAAAGGACTGAGTACAATAAGATATTTTGAGATAGACTACATTCACATAACTTTTATTACAGTATATCATTATAATTATTCTATTTCATTATTGGTTATTGTTGTTAATCTCTTACTGGGCCTTATTTATAAATTAAGCTTCATCATAGGTATATATGTATAGAAAAAAGCATAACATATAAAGCGTTCAGAACTATTTCCAATTTCAGGCATTCATTGCAGGGCTTAGAACATATCTTAGGACTACTGTATATATTTAGGCAGATTTGCAACTATTGGAGTGATTCTTTAGGTTCTACCTCCTATTATTTCCCCATATAACACTTCGTTTCAGCCAGCCTGTTTGTCGGTGCTCTGTGAAAATCCTTTACAAGTTCCCTTCGGTTTCTCTTCTTACCTTTGCTTTTGTTCCCATCTGCTTTTGTGAATACTGTTGGCTGGCTGTTTTCTCAGCATCTGTTCTTCCTTCCTGCTTTGCAGAGTACTGATTTTCTTGAGATGTGTGCCATCCCTCACAGCCTCGTTCCTGAGATACATAAAGTTAATACTAAGCACTATTCTCAGCATCAGTGTGTGCCTGACTGGCAAGAGGAATGGATTTTCCTTTAACTAAACTTGATTCAGGAATGGGTTTTTAACCCAAATGACATGTGAGGAGCGAAAGTCTGGAAGTAGTGAGGAAGAGTTTCCTCACTGCTGAGAGAGCCCTGGGGAGAGAAAACTCTTCTTCTAAACACTTTGTGTAGGTGTGATACCTAGCACTGCTAGGTCTATTTTCCTGTTAGCTTGAGGATAAAGCCACCATCAAGGATATAAGAGCTATGAGATGGAAAAAAAAAGTTCTTATATTCCTGAGCTGCTGAATAAACCAGCGTGAAGTCTGCCTCTCTTCTGTATTTATTTTGCAAAGATAATATTTTCTTACCATTTATCCATTTTGAATGTGTTTGTTACTTGCAGCTAAAAGCATCTTAATTATCCTTCAAAATTTAGCCCAAATTTCTACTTCAAGGAAACTTCAGGTTATTTTTGTTTACATTTCTTTATCAAAATACTTTTACAATGTGGCATTCAAACATGACTTCTTTGGTTCTGTTATAGTCCTTAAATTGTTTGATTTCCTGGTCTTCTTTCTTCAACTTAACTGCAAGTTCTTTGGAAGTTCAAACATCAAAGTATTTTGTATATAGATAGCCAAATAATCTATTTTTTTCCTCTGCTTTCCTAAATTTGTGATCATGTATATAATATGAGCTTATGGAAATATTTATTGGTGTGATAAAGAAGTTAACAATTAATTTAACAGTCTATAAAGGTTTTTATAAAATTAAAGTATACATGCAGCCTTTAAAGATTTCTGAAATAAAGACTTTGTTATTTGTTTTCCAGTTGTTACCACTGACCGAAGAAGAGAAAACTGCGGAACAACAATTAAAATCTCACTTGTCAGACCTATGAAGACATGGACTTGCAAAGGGGAACTCTGATAGAGAAGAGATCAATTCCAGAGAGATTTAAGACGATGTCTTGTTAGCACTTGGTGACCAGAGGTGGGGTATGGTGAAGGAGAAGATTTGGCTTGGGTGACTAGAAAATGATGCCTTTCACAAGAAAAGGAAATATGAGAAGGGCAGATACTAATAAATTTCAGTCAAAAGGATGGAATGGGAACAAAGGGATGTAAACAATGTATGTATGCACACATGCTTAGTTTTGCAGTTTCAGGCAGGAAGGTTTAAACACTATTTTGCATCTGTTTTTGTATAATCAGGGTAACACCAATATTCTGGCCTATCATAAAAGAATGTTTATGTACTATCAGTCAAAAGTGAATAAGCATGCTTTAAAAGATAGAAAAAATATTTGTATTATGTTATACATTATGTATATTATAGAATTTTCTAGTTTTAAAATTTTGATTGAAGATGTGGTCACATTATTAGTGAGACTGCTATGTGACCTAATCCCTCATAAAACCTAACTTTTGCAATAATCTGGTTTTTCTGTGAGAGCCTCACTTTTATTTTTGTCCTGTTCCTTCTGTTTGCTGATGTTGAGCAGCATGAGTTCTTTTTTCAAATGCTCTTTTAGGCTGTTCCTATTGTATTTCAACATGACCTTTGTTCTCCTTCAGCCTATGTTACTGTAATTGTCCATTTTATGTGAAAGCTAAGAAATGAAATCAGAAGAGCACTGGTGACTGCTACTTGCCAGATTTGTGTGTTTTTGTATGTACTTCCTTATTCATTTAAGACTTTATTTATTTTTAGAGAGAGGGGAAGGGAAATATCAATTGGTCACCTCTTACACATGCCTCAACCGGGGACTGAACCCACAACCCAGGCATGTACCCTGACCAGGAGTTGAACTGGCTACCCTTTGTGTTGCAGAACGATGCCCAACTGCCACCAATCAGGGCTCCTTATTTATTTTTAAATAACTTGACAGTAAGGTAATTGTCAAAAGTAGGGGCAGATCTTGATACAAATGTTAATCACAGGGTTATTTGTAATAGCAATACACACATCTGGCCAATAGCAGGCAAATAGGTAAGTAAATAAGTGTATCTATGCAATAAAAAGTCAGAGTTTTCTATAAATTATTACTGTTAATGTTCCAGGAAATGCTGAAGGGGAGAGGGGAAGGAGATACTGCAGTTTTGAAGACTGGGCTCTGACATCATATCTGAGATGTAAACAGCAGGTTTTAAATTCCAGTTGTGTGTCCCTGAACAAATCACTTAACTTTTATGTGCCTGCATGGTTGGAAGCACAATGAGATGGTGCTTAGCTTTGAAGGATAAATGATCTTTCCATATATGTAATAAAGATGAGGCATTGAAATATACTAGGAAAAATGAATCAAATGTTGGGTCTGCAGGTTACAGATTTATACTTTAATATAAATTTAAAAATTTCTGTTATGAGAATGTATTTGTCCATTGACCAACTTAAAATAGCTGAGAAAACAGGGTTGGGAGAGTAGCTACAGTAAAAATTGTCCTGTCTTGCTAAATATTTCAAGAACAGAAAGTGCCCCCCCCTTTTTTTTAAATTACAGAAAAATAAGTTACACCTTAGTA
This sequence comes from Pteronotus mesoamericanus, assembly GCF_021234165.1. Classification (NCBI taxonomy): domain Eukaryota; kingdom Metazoa; phylum Chordata; class Mammalia; order Chiroptera; family Mormoopidae; genus Pteronotus; species Pteronotus mesoamericanus. The sequence continues at coordinate 7,866,583 of NW_026555267.1, read as the reverse complement.
ACATACTAATTTTATTCAGTACTCAGGCAGTTGGTATTAAGGGTATTTCTGTACATACATAATTTTTGGTGAAAGAATTTTTCCATCACAGCTTAATCTTCCTAAATTATCTTTGTCTTTGGCTCATGTAGTTTTTTCAAAAAAAAATTGTTGTTGCCCACTACTTAAAGAAAGTCCAGATGCTCCCTGACTGGTGTGCTCAGTGGGTTGGGCATCATCCAGAAAACCAGAAAAGTCCCTGGTTCAAATTCTGATCAGGGCACTTGCCTGGGTATTGGGCCAGGTCCTTGATTGGGGGTGTGCAAGAGGCAGCCTGTGGATGTTTCACTCCCTCTCTCCATTCCCTTCTCTCTGAAAATGAATGAATAAAATTTTTTTAAAGAAAGTCCAAATGCTTTGGAAATCAAGAATTTTTAAGGTTATTGTTGAGTCTCTACATGTGCATTCTAGGTTGGGCAAAGGGTAATAACTGTTTGAAAACCAGAAAGAAAAAAAATTAAATTCAAATTACTGTATTTTGCCATGTATAATGCGCTCCCCTTATATAACGTGCACTCGTGTTTTTGGCCCAAACTTTCAGAAAAAGTGTCTTTCACTTTAATTTTTTAATTTATGTTTAAAAACAAAACCGATTATCGTATTCCAGGGTATTATTTTGCATACAGATATCGTTATTGCTTTTTAGACTTACACTTTTAATGCATAAACATAAATAATTAAAAACATTTATATACAGAATTAGTACTACTCATGTTTAACGTGCATCCTTATTTTTCCCACAAAAAGTTGGGCCAAAGTGTGCATTATGAATGGCAAAATACGGTAAGAGTCTGACGCACGTCCTTTGTCTCATGCCTTCAATTCCTGCAAAAACAATATTTATGCTAGAAAATTGCAGAAAGCAGCCGCCAATATAGGAAAGCTGGATACAGCTGATATCCTTTTGGACTTGGTACACTCTCATGGAGACAGTGCACCTTAAGCGGTAAGAAATGCAGGCTATGGTGTAGGTCTTAAGTCTTCACAATTTGTGGTCCCGTTGAACCACCCCCAAAATAAGAAATTACACTGCTCTAGGCTTCACAGTCTGGGAACTTCGCTTCGATAGAGCGGAAGTCTTACAAACCTGAGACTCTGGGCTTCCTCCCAGAGAAAATAACCACTAGCCAGGAAACCCCTGCTTCACAGAGTTTCACAAAGTGTGGGTCATAAACCACCTACTGCCAAAAATCACCGACAGTGGTTGTTGAACATTTTGTTAGAGAATTTTGTGGGGCCCAAGCCTCCAGAATCACTGAGACCGCATATCTAGGGGCGTGGCTCCGGTGTTTGCGTTTCCCACAAGCATCCCAGGTGGCTCCGCTCTTTCGCGCGCAAGTTTGAGATGGGTGGGGCGCCGCCCGTACCGCGAAGGGGCAGGGCCCTGCCAATCGCTACGCGATCTGCTCCCTGCGTTATCCTGGCGTCGAAGGCACGCAATCCTGCAGTAGCGATTCGCCAAATCTCGTGTGCGCCCCCGCACCGCGGGAATTAGGAGCCCGCCTCTCCGCCCTGCTCCCCTAACGCTGCGTCCTGTGCGCATGCGCGCCGCGCCTCCAGCTGCCCTGGTTACCGTTGGTGTTTGTGAATTCCCTGCCGCGCTTTCTTTGCTGGAGACCTGCACCGCCGTGCTTCTGCAGCGGTTCGATACGCGCGCGCCCGCTGGCTCGGGTCACGTGAGCCAAGGCTGCCTCGTGGTCCCCCGCGGGCGGCTGAAACGGGAGGAAGGAGCTGCAACCACCGCTCGCCCTCCCACTGCGCCTTAGGGCGGGCACGCGGATAAAAATGGCGAAGTGGGGGTAGCTGGCGCTGAAGCGATGGGGCGCGCTAGTGGGGTGGTCGTTAGAACCTCTTGACGTGGGCGCCGGGTTCTCCGCGGCAATTTGAAGTGGAGACCTTGGGCCGGCACCTACTAGGTCAGACCACGGACTCCGTGGGTCGCCGAGGGCCCCGCCGGGAGTCGGAGGCAATGGATGAACAGAGCGTGGAGGTGAGGGGGTTTGTGGAGGTTGGTGGTTACTCCCCTCGCCACCCGCTGAGTGCTCTTTAATGGGGTCGCTTTGCCCTCGTCCTCTCTCTCTGGTAGGGCACCCTCCTCCGCCGCTGCCGCTGTGGAGAGGGCTGGCCAGGTGCGAAGCACGCCGTGCTTGTTCTGCAGCGCTCTGATGCCTCTGCTCTGTCCGTTCCCGCAGTCAGGTGGTGCGTATCCTGGCGTTTTCAGGTTGTCTCGGCACGGGTACTCAAACCCCACAGAGTTTTTGCAGCCTGCACCCTGTGCACAGCAAAACTGCGAATTCATTAGACGGACGCGCCCTGCCACTCGCAACCAGTTCTTGGGAGTTCCTGCGCGGATCCAAATCTCCCTGCGAATGGATAATCATTCCTCCCAGCGGTGTATTTTGTAGACTTTTGCCCTTCCCCTGAATGAGGATATACTCTTAACTGTCTTAATTTGGCTGTAGTTTGCCAGAACAGCCTATTCTTTTTTATACCTGACACTTGGAAGCTGTGATTTAAAATGGTTGGGGTGTTTACGTAAAGGCTAGGACTATTTAAAAAACAAGATTGGTTATTGGACATAATTGTATAATGTCTAGTTTTTAACCTTCCAAATACTAAATAAATCCTTGCTGCTTAGTAAGAGCAGCGATGTTACTGGGCACTCCACCCCACCCCAGTGTCTGCACCACACAGGTTCTTTCTGACCCTGCAGAGTCATGGTTAGACTTGAGTAATTTTCTTTTTAATTCTTCATGTGAATTGATAACTTTACCTTGGTTTTAGGAGAGTTTAATTCTCCTGTAATGGAGTAAAAATAAACGTGACTCCATAATAAACTTAAAATATTTAATAACCTACATTAAATTACATCTTTTCTTGTCACTTTCTAAATTGATTCATATGAGGCTTCTTGCAAAAGTAATATTGTTTCTTCTATTTACATGATCTGTCCTTCCTGAAGCATTGGTAGAGCTGCCACCAAAATTCTCAACAGGGGCAGAATCTCAGGCTGAAATAAGCAGCTATTTGGTTGCAACATCAGAGCAGAAATTTGGATTTCTGGATTCTGAATTCGTTTCTTTCCTGGTCAAAGTACACTGCTATTAGAACATATTTCTTTTTAAAAGTTTTTTAAAATTATAAAAACAATTTATCCCCCTTGGAGAAATTGCAAAAAAAAAAGTAAAAAGTCTTAGTGTTCCTTTAATCATATAGTCTACCTTTTTATTCTTATTGTTAAACATAGGCTTTCTCTCCCCCGTATCTGTAAATAATTCAAGAAATATTTGCAGCGACTGTCTCGTGATTTATGTTAACTGCAGTAATTTAATTAATATTTGGATATTTGGGCTAGCCAGATTCTTCCCATTATAACGAATGCTTCAGTGAAAATATTTTTGCAAAAATCTGTATGTTTGCATTTGATATCATTAGAATAGAAACATTGTGAAGCATAGATGTTCTCACTTACCCTGGACCTGATTAACCAAGTCCTGATATGTAATAAACCTAAAACTAAGATGTTATCAAGGGAATTATTTTAAACATGCTTTTTATTCTTGATTCAGTAGTCTAATCTGGTGGACTGTACATCTTTTATTGTTCTCAGAGCATTGCTGAAGTTTTCCGATGTTTCATTTGTATGGAGAAATTGCGAGATGCTCGCCTGTGTCCTCATTGCTCCAAGCTTTGTTGTTTCAGCTGTATCAGGGTAAGTTTTTATTTTTTTTTTATTTTAAATTTTGTGCCCTTTTAAAAAAATATTTTACATGAATATTCCTTAATAGGGAGACCATTAATGTATGTTGCTTAGTACTGTGGAGATGAATAACCTTCAGGTGATAACTGCCATGAAATACCTAGAAACCAAAGCGCACTGTAATTTTAGTATGTTTCATTATTAAATCACTGCACATTTAACAAGTGACTTACAAAGGGCTGGCCTGCATTGTGTTTGAGATTGAGGGATATGAAGATAAATGATGAAGTACCTCCCCTGAAAGAGTTTAAATCTAATTGAGAGAATGGACTTGTGTTTATATTAAGATGTGTACCATCATAAAGAGGCACTAACAAAATGCTGTGAGACCCAGAGGAGGGAGTGTCTATACTTGTTAGGTGGGTAAGCCAAAAAAAAAAAAAAAAAAAAAAAGCTGGATTCAAAGGCAAAGAATAAAGTCACATAATCTTATCATTACAAGACACCTTAGAGATTAATATAACCCAGTGACTTTAAAAATTGACTATAGATGAACTCTGATAAAATTATGAGGCTTACCATGTAAGAACTTATTTGGGTTGTGTGTGGGGATTCAGTAGCACATCTGCAGGCCACAGTTAAAAGGTTGAAAACTCTCCTAGCCACATTACTCTTAGGTTATTTCCTTTCCTGAGAAAATCAAAGCCATCTCACATGCTCTTTATCTCAGTTTTTCTGTGGTTCCTTATTTCTGCCTAAGGAAGATAAATATTCCTCTGAAGAGTAGTAATTAATATATATAAAACATTTGCTTCCAGTCACAGCTAGCAAATGGGGCTGGATTTGAACCAGGAAGTCTGGCTTGAGAGCATGTTTTCTTTGCCACTATCCCACATGTGGAAAACCTAGGCTATACACCATGTTAGTTCTTCTGCTCATAAACTGAGACCCAATCTTTCTTAACCTTGTTTCCTAAGCTGTAGAAGGTGGGTAATGAGATCTTCACAGGATGGTTGTGGCATTAAATGAGATAAGCTAAAAGTAATTTAGAAACTATAAAAATACTATTCTCTTGTAAGGTGTTACATTGTTGTTAAACTAGCAACTAATGCACCTCTTGTTTTTTTTTAAATTTTTATTGATTTTAGAGAGGAAGCGGGGCAGGGTGGGGGAGAAAGAGAAGCATCAATTTGTTGTTCCACTCCTCCCTCCTTCCTTTCATCTCTCATGGGAGGGCAGTTTTTCATTGCTTTGAGAAAGAGAGAAACATTGATTGGTTGCCTCTTGTACATTCTGCACATGGGGACTGAACTCGCAACCTAGGTATGTGCTTCAACCAAGGACTGAACCCGCAACCTTTCAGTATATGGGATGATAATTCTAACCAACTGAGTCACACCAGGCAGGGCAATTGGTGGTTTTCTTGGATGTGCTCTGACTGTGGATTGAACTGCAGCCTTGGCATATCCAGACCAAGCTCCAACCAACTGAGCTACCTGACCAGGGTCTCATTGATTGATTCCTGTATGTGCCCTGACTGAGGATCGAACCCACAACCTTGCTGTATCTGGACGATGTTCTAACCAACTGAGCTGCCTGGCCAGGATTTATTTATGTTTTATAAGTGGTGAAACAGAAGCTAGATAAATCAAGTTACTGGCTTCTATTACTGTAGTTAATTAAGTGGTAGAGTCTGGATAAGGACTCAGTCGTTTTGATGAAGGTTCAATAGACATATGACCTCTGATTATTACCTTATACCTCAGCGAGTCTTCATTTCTTCATTGTTACCTCTTCCTCTTGTTCCTTAAAAGCATATATCTTTCTTTTTTTAAATTTAATTTTTTAGAGAGGGGAAGGGAAGGAGAAAGAGGCAGAAAAACATTGATGTGTGAAACATTGATCGGCTGCCTCTCATAGGCTCCAAGTGGGGACCTGGTCTGCAACCCAACACATGTGCCCTGCCTGGGAATCAAACTGGTGACCTTTTGGTTCACAGTCTGGTACTCAACCCATTGAGCCACCCTGCCAGGGCGAGGCATATATTTCTTAAATATTGCTGCTGGCATTCTCTGAGGTATCTGGGAAAATTTTATCTACTATAGGACATTTGATTTACTGTTGCAGGTTTAACTTTCATTTCTGTAAGTAGGGCTCCCACATCTATTCTTTCAGCATTGACCTATAAATGTCGCATCTCACTGTCTTTCCAAGCATCTTCAGTTCTTTTCCAGATCAAATTCATCTTGTTATTTTTCTCAAATTGACTTTTTGACTTCTTCTTGTCTTCTGCCAGACAACCTTGAAATCTCTTACACTAATGACTTTAAGTCCTGTCAGTTACCTCCTAGTGCCATGTCTGTCCTACCGTTCTATTCCTATTATTACCAGCCTAATAGATGCAGACATTACTGCCTTGTGCTTAGATTGTTATAGCTGTCTTCTGTCTGATCTCCCTGTCTTGAATCTTTTATCTGTAGTTTATTTTGTATAATGCTGCCATATTGATGTTTTTCAGTGATGTCATGTTTTTCCCTTCCAGGAGCCTGTGAGATTTATTGCCGGAAGGATAAAATCCAAGAATATTATTACCTTTGTAGTCAGACCATCTGGATAATATGGTTCTAATCTTTCTAGAGCTGTCTTGATTCTTCAATGCACCATTCATTTATTTATTTGACAAATATTAATTGCATGCATATTTGAAGTTAAGCATGTTAGATACCAGTAACTGCCATTAAGAAAATTGAAACCGAGTAAGGGTTTCGAGTGGGGACATTGAGGAGGGCACGGGCAGGTTGGTAGCTGTTTTAGGTAGGGTTGTTGGGGAAGTTCTCTCTAAGGAGACGACGTTTGAGCAAAGGCTAGAATGAAATGTGGAAATGTTGTGACTATCTAGGGGAAAGAAAATCCTAGGGAGAGAAATTAGAAGGGGCAAAGGCCTTGAGAAAGAAATATACTTAGTGTATTGAGAAATACCAAAGAAGCCAGTGTAGTTGGAGCGAAGTGGACAGAGGAAGAGTAAAAAAGGAGATGAGTTTAGAGATGTTGCTAAGTGCCTTAGTAAAGACCTTGGATTGTACTTTAGGTGTGATGGTGGCCATTGAAAGCTTTGGAGTGATAAGGTGTTTTAGGAGCTATCGCTCTGGTTATGACAAGATGTATGAGAAGCTGTCACTCTACTTTGTGTTAGCAGGTGGGAGAGGGACTGAGATCAGTTAGGCTTGCTTTATTAGTGAAAAGCGAATGGTGGTTTAGACTGGAATGGTAGTGGTAGAGGTGGTGAAAATCAGGCAGTTATGGGTGTGTTTTGAAGGTAGAACTTATAGGTGATGTGTGAGGAAAGTTTTTCATAGCATCTGGATGAATTAATGGTATTCCATTCTGAGGTAGAAAAAATTGGAGGAGGAGCAGATTTGGGTAGGCTGTAGATGTAAAAGTTTTGTTTTTAAATATATGAAGTTTGTGCCATGGCCAGGTAGTTCAGTGGGTTAGTGTGTCATCCTGATTTGCCCAAGGTTGCAAGTTTGATCCCTGGTCAGGGCACATACAAAAAGCAACCAACGAATGCAGAAATAAGTGGAACAACAAGTCGATGTTCCTCTGTCTCTCTCTCTGTCCCTTCTTCTCTTTCTCTAAAATCAGTAAGTAGAAGAACTAACTTTAAATATATGAAGTTTGAGATGTTTATTATACATTTAACTGGAGATGTTGACAGTTGGAAATACAAATCTGGAGTTGAGGAAGGGGACCTTAGAGAGATTGAATTGTTAGCATATAGATAGTATTTAAAGCCAGGAGGTTAGTTGAGTTCACCAGATTACCTCCTGTGGGAAGAGATTTTTAGGTCTGAACTGTGGATTGCTCAACATTCAGAGGTCAGAAGGAGGAGGAAGACTAAGCAGATGATAACAAGGAGCCATGAGTGAGGCATCACAGAATTCAAGTGAGAAGTGTATTTAGAGGAGGAATAGGTTGTGTCGTATGGTTCTGGCCTGGGAATTGACTGTTGAATTTGAGAATGTGTGGGTTATCAGCGGTGACCTTGTGAGTAGTTTTAGTGGGAACAAGGGAAACAAAAACTTGCTGGCAGAGGGTGGGAGGAGAGTGAGACAGCAAGTATGAAAAACTCAGAATTTTGTAGTAAAGGGGAGAAATAAGACTATGGTTTCAAGGGAGATGTTGAGAGTCAACATTTTTCCTCCTTTTTAGAGACGATTTATATCTTGCTTTGACTGAACCAGTAATCAGAATAATTAATGATGCTGGAGAGACAGGGGAATAATTACAGGAGCAAAGTCCTTGAGAAGCTGGGCCCTCCACCCCAAACAGTTGTAATATTGTTCATTTTAATGCCTGCCCTTCTCTTTCATCCTATCTCTGTTCATTTGATCTTGGAAATTTAACTGTCTGTGAAGGTACAGATGCTTGGGTCATTGAATAAAACAAACTAAGGTCCAGATCTGTGAATAAATGTGTCCAGAGTGCCCTAGTAGTTGGTGACAGGCCAGCATTGGACTCCCATCCCAGTGTTCTACTCATGAGTCTGGGGCCTACGCACACACCCCAAAAGGTGATAACATTGTCTCTGTTTTCAGCCTAGGTCTCCTTTAATTATCCAACTGCACTTTGTTGATTCTCTCTTATTAACCTGTTCCTTTTTTTTTTGTATTTAACCCCCTTTTTTTGTCCCTGTAATTCTTGTTTTGTTTTACTTCTTGATTTTTCAGTGTAAGTAGCACTTTTATGTTTGCCTGTAATTACTGACTTTTGTTTCTAATTTTGCAGCTTTTTAAAACTTAGGTATAATAGACATACAGTAAACTGCACATATTTAAAGTGGGTGGTTTGGTAAGTTTTGACAAATGAGTATACCTGAGAAATCATCACCACAGTCAAGATAGTGAAAATACCTGCATTTCTCCAAAGTTTCTTTCTGCCTTTTGGTAATGCCTCCTTCTGCTTGTCTTGTTCCCAGGCAACCATTGACCTGCTTTTTGTCACTGTAGATAAGTTTGGATTTTCTGGAATTTTATACAAATGGATTCTTACAATATGTACTCTCATGTATCTGGGTTTTTTTTTGGTTTTTTTGGGGGGGGCTGGGTTTGGATTTTTCCTCAGCTAAATTATTTTGATACTTAAATTGTGTGTGTCAATAGTATTCCTTTTTATTAGTCAGTAGTAGCACTGCATTGTATGTATATGCCATAATTTGTTTATCTGTTCACCTGTTTTTGTTTATTTTTTGTTTTAAATGAGATATAATTGACATATAAAACATTACATTAGTTTCAGATGTACAACACATGTCTGCATTTGATATTTGTATGTGTTGCAAAATGATTACACTGAGTCTAGGTAATGTCTGTCACCATACATAGTCACAAAGTTTTTTTCTTGTGATGAGGGTTTTTAAGGTCTATTCTCTTAGCAATTTACAAATCTACGGTATAATATTAACTGTAGTTACCATGCTGTACACATTCACTTGTTGATGAACACATGGGTTGCTTTTAGTTTTTGGCATTTACATAGAAAACTGTTATGAACATATATACCAGTCTTTGAATGGACTTAAGTTTTCATTTCTCTTGGGTAAATAATTAGGAATGAAATGTCTAGATCATATGGTAGATGTATGTTTAACTGTTTAACAAATTGTCAGACTGTCTTCTTAAATAGTTGTATCATTTTATGTTCTCACCAGCAGTTTATGAGAATTCCAGTTCTTCCACATTAATGTCAAGAGTTCCAGTTCTTCCACATTAATGTCAACTCTTGATTTTTTTCTTGAATTTTAGCCATTCTCATAGGTATGTAGTGGTACCTCAACTTCCCCCTTAAGATCAGGAAAAAGATAAGGATGCCGACTTTTATTACTTCTATCCATTACCTTCTCTCCCAACCCCTGTTAACCACTATTTTTTTCTGTCTTTACAAATTAGACTAGTCTAAGTACTTCATATAAATACAATCGTACAGTATTTGTCCCTTTGTGTTTACCTCTGGGCTCTGTGTTGGTCTATTTCTGTCCTTTCGTGAGTACCAAACTGTTTGGATTACTGTAACTTTGCAGTAAATTGAAACCAGGAAGTTCAATATAGTTTTGGCTATTAGGGTCTCTTGAGATTCTGTTTGAAATTTAGATTAGGTTTTTTTACTTCTGTAAAAAGCACCATTGGAATTTTTATAGGAATTGCGTTGATGCTGTAGATTGCTTTGGAGAGTATTGTCATCTTAACAATATTAAATTTTTAAGTCCATGAATATGGGATATCTTTCCACTAATTTAGGACTTCATTAATTTCTTTCAGCAATATTTTGTAATTTTCTAAGTACAAATGTTTTCAATTCCTTGGTTAAATTTATTTCCAGATATTTTACTCTTTTTGATGCTATTGTAAATGTATTTTCTTAATTTCCTCTTTGGAGTCTTCGTTGCTGGTGTATAGAAATGCAAGTGTTTTTTGTTGATTTTTACATCCTGCAACTTTGGTAAATTTATTAGTTTTAACAGTTTCTTGTGAAATCTAGGGTTGTTGACATATAAGATCATGTCATTGCAAATGATTTTACTTCTTTCCCATTGTGGATACTTTTGTTTTTATTGCTTAATTGCTCTGGCTGAAATTTTCAGTATTATATTGATTAGAAGTGTTGAAAGCAGGTATCCTACTCTTTTTTGTAATCTTAGGGGAAGGTTGTCAGTCTTTAACCATTGAAGATGATGTTTGCTGTGGGTTTTTAAAATAAAGGGCTTACTAAGTCAAGAAAGTTCTCTTCTATTTCTTGAGTGTTTTTATCATGAAAGGATTTAGTCAGATGCCTTTTTTGTATCAATTGATACGATCAGATGTCTTTATTCCTTCATTATGTGGTGTATTACACTGAATGGTGTTTATGTGTTGAACTGTCTCTGAATTTCAGGAATAAACTCCAGTTGGTCATGATGTATAGTCAAGGAAACTTGAGTTCAGTCACTTGTCTAGTGTCATGTGGTTAGTAAATGCCAGAGCTAGGAATCAGACTGGTGTCTGAATACTGTCTGAAAGTTGTGATTCTTCCATTTAATGGAGAGAAATTAATTATTTAATTGAATGTGGAGGAAATGCTATAAATATTTTTTAAAAATATTGTACATTAATATTGTTCACTGGTTCTTACCTTTGATTTTGGTTTGGGAGAAACATTGTTTTTTCCCAAAGTATTAAAATTGCCACATTTATTTTTTGATTAAGTGAGATTATGTAATACAAGGTAAAAATGCCACATATATGCAGAGAAGGAAAAGTCACTAGCTTGGGATAGGTTTTATGAAAATTTTGTGGATGTAATCAATGAACATTCCCATGTGACAGCACATGGAGGGAAGGAAGGACTGTATAAACAAGTATACAGACCTGATGCCAAAAGTGGTGTATGAGATATGTCCAGAAGGTATCCAGTCATGTAATATGAAAAATAGTCATTTATTGAAGAAGATACAAGAAACATTGTACATAGGACAGTGAGGCCCCAGTCCCCTTCAGAATAGGCACCTGGGACCTCGCACATTTTTCCCAATCGCCATCAGCTGCCCTGTCGTATTTTCCTAAATCTCATCAACGGTCTGAAATCTCTTCCCTTTCAAAGGTGATTTTAGTTTTGGGAAAGGCCAGAGTCGCCGGGCACCAGATCTGGGCTGTAGGGCAGCTGAGTCACCCAGTTGATTTGATGTTTAACCAAAAATCTCTGCACCAGATGTGATGCGTGAGTAGGCACATTGTCTTGAAGCTTCCAATCACCAGTTGCCGATAGCTGCAGCCTTCTGAGTCATCTGAATAGTTCCCGTGGAGGAATGTCCAAGCTTAATGCAAAATTTGATGCAGATTCGTTGCTCTTGCTCAGTCAATTTGAATGCAACAGCCACACAGTACACGTGCTCACTTAGACTAGTACAGTGAGGTTATCATTGTTCATGCATACATGTTCCACTCCACTCTCCTTGCTGCCAGGTTACATTGATGTTGCACAAACTGTTCTCGTTACGTAACAGTGGCATGACTTTTTCCTGAGAGATCTTGTATACTGCAACAAGAAGCCTTTTTGGTAGGAAGGAGCATATTAAGAAAATAAACTGGTCATTCCCTATCATGGTCCTAACCTTTATAGACCTGATAGTATAGCAGGGACAAGGAGACCATAAGCACAATAGAGGGGAAAGTATAGGTTGCTGTGGTAGAGCATGGCAGTGGTGTCTAAAATGTAAAATAGCCTAGAGTGAGTCAGGGAAAGCTTTCTGGAGGAAGTGGCACATAAACTGAAATTGAAAGAATGAGTAGGAATAAAGCAGTTGAAGGGAGGTATGGACAGATATCTTGGGCTGAGAGATACCAAGTAAACTTAAAGGATTAACTTTGCTGGATCCCTCAGGGTGAGGTAGAAGTTGAGGCTAGGGAGGTGTGGGCTGAGAACAGCTCTGGAAGGACTGTGATTTCAGCAGAGTATTGTTTCAGGGAAAGAAACAAATCTTGTTTTTGCCAAGGGACCAAAGAAACAACTTTCAAGTTTTTTAAGAATGGAGGAATCCATTTTCATCTGTTTTCTTTTTTGTGTAGCTTTGCTTTATTAATTTTTTTACTTATCTACTTATTTTACCTTTTCCTTCTTGTCTTTAATTTTTGTCATTCTTTACAGTTGCCTTGGGAATTATATTTGAGTTAATTAGTTGCCTTTAGGTAAAGTTCTTTATACAGCTCTTTGTACATAGGGATAAATGAATATCAGATACTGGGAACACATAGGTGTAGTATTATATACTTACTCATTTACCTCTGAACTGATTTATGAGACTTTTTTTTAAGATTTTGGTTAGTTTAATTATTTAGTTATTTAGTTATTTTAGAGAGGTAATTAGGGAGAGAGGGAGAGAAACATCAAAGGAACCTAATGAACAAAATAAACTAATGAGTAAAATATAACCAGAGGCATGGAAACATGGAATAGACTGACAGAGACCAGAGAGGAGTGGGAGGAGCATAAGAGTGGAAAGAAGGGGAAGGGACTAGTCAAGGAACATGTATGCACAACCCATGGACATGATTAACAGGATGTGTATTGACTGTGGGATCGGGGGGTGGGCTGGGCAGAGGAGGGCACATGGGTACAAGTGTGATAGAATAACAATACAATATTTTTTTATAAAAGAAACATCAGTCGGTTGCCTCTTACATGCACCCCAGTCAGGGACTAGGCCTGCAATCCACACATGTGCTCTGACTGGGAATTGAACTGGTGACCTTTGGTTTTGTGGAATGACGCTTAATCAACTGATCCAGTGCTGGCCTGGGCCTGTTTACCAGACTATTAGAACAAAAAAAATATTTAACCATAAAGCTATTATTTTTGGAAAGGTATTCAGAAAATCTTTTTTAAAAAAATATTTTTATTGATTGTGCTGTTACAGTTGTCCCAAGATTTCTTCCTTTGTCCCCTTCCACTCAACGCCCCCACTCCCCTCAGGCAATCCCCCACTTTTGTTCATGTCCATAGGTCATGCATGTAAGTTTCTTGGCTACTCCATCTCCTACACTATATAGTTTACATCCCCCTGGCTCTTCTGTGACTACCAATTTTTACGTCTTAATCCTCTCACCTTTTCACCCACTCCTCCCATCTGGCAACCATCAAAGCACTCTTTGTTTCTGTACTTGTTTGCTTAGTTTGTTTTTTAGATTCAGTTGTTGATAGATTTGTATTTTTTTTGCCATTTTATTCATAGTTTTGATCTTTTTCTTAAATGAGTCCCTTTAACATTTCATATAATAATAGTTTGGTCATGATGCACCCTTTTAGTTTTTTCTTGTCTGTGAAGCTCTTTATCTGCCCTTTGATTCTAAATAACTGCTGGGTAGGGTGATCTTAGCTGTAGGCCCCTTCAGAAAAATCTTAGCACCTCCTTTGTATATGGTGTGATACTGCTCCCTATCCAGTAATAATTAAAACAATTAATAGAATTTGAGGTTTAGTAGAGACATTTTATAATTAAAAGGTTTTGTGAAACCTTTTTATAATTATGAGGAAATAAAGTTATATAGATGTTTAAGTTATTGAACTGTAGAACTCATGAGACATAAAAAAGGTTTTACTATACTGCTTATTCGTATTTTAGATCTAATTTATATATGTATAATGTATGTACTTCAAAATTAGATTACTTTTCTAAAAAGGAATATAGTAGTACCTTAAACTTCCTTGGGATTTAGTTAGAAATACATCATCCCTGGGGATTATGTTTGGAGATGGCAGTGACAGTATCATTGTTTCTGTAAAGATTATGCACATCTTCCCTGTGTGGTCCAAGTAGTCCTAAGATCACTTCCTTTCCTATGAGAGAATAGCTTCCTAACTATTTTAGAATGAGTTCTGCCCCTTGAAAGTTTGTCCTGGTCACAATGATAATGAGAGGAAGAGGGTTGTTTAACTGTTTCTACAATATAACAATATAATTAATGCAGGCACTAGAGAGTTTGGCATTAAATTTGGTATGTAAGTATTCAGTATGTACAAATGAAAGTAATGGTGTTTCTATAATCAAAATCTAATTTTTTTTGCCTCCTCAGCGCTGGCTGACAGAGCAGAGAGCTCAGTGTCCTCATTGCCGGTGAGAGTTTTGCTATGCTTATTTGTGAATTTGGAAAATAATAAGGTGATGGAGTTAGAGTATACTGGAGCATTAATAAAGTTCTTTCTGCAATCTGCTGCATTTCTTCTCTTTGTAAACACAGCTGAAAAGAGAAGTAACCTTTCTAGATACGGTAATGCAAACTAATTTATCTGACTTAGAACTATGTAAAATGCATTGCTTTGTTTACCTTCTTTTAGGAAATCATGCATGTGTGACTTGTTAACTTGCCCTTTTTTTTTTAAAGATTTTATTTATTTATTTTTAGAGAGGGGAAGAGAGGGAGGGAAACATTGATGTGGTTGGACCCCAAATGGGGACCTAGCCCACTACTCAGGCATGCACCCTGACCAGGAATCGAACTGGTGACTTTTTGGCTTGCAGGCCAGTGCTCAATCCACTGAGCCACACCAGCCAGGGCCCTTTTATTCTTCTAACTCACTTTTTATAATGGAAAAATACTAAAAACGTTTCTGGTTTTTAAGATCTTGATTAAATCTAGATAAATATAAAATAAAAAGTCTGATTCTGTTTCTCCCCTCCTAGTCTTTTCATGAAATAATACTTTCAGATGAAATTGTTAGGTTTGGTGTCTATTTTTCTAAACATTTTCTATATATATACTGATACGTATATATATAGTTGTTTTCTTAAAACACAAATGATGTAATACTGTTTTGCTTTTTGCTTTTTAAATGAAAAATATGATGGTACCTTTCTAGATGTACACATATGTCATTCAAAAAAATGTTTGAATAATCTATCATGTGACCGTATGTTGATTTATTTATGTTTCTATTGAGAGACATTTAGATTGTTTCCACTTTTGGTTATTTCAAATAATAATGCCGAATTACACTGAAGGATAGTTTTTTACCATTTTACATTCCTAATAAAAGATATGAAAGTTTCTTTTCCTCACATTCCTACAAATACTATTACCAATCTATCATTTTTTAAATTTACTTATTTTTAAAGAGTGGGAAAGGGAGGGAGAAAGAGAAGGTGAGGAACATCAATGTGAGAGAGAGACATCAATTGGTTGCCTTTCTTAGTTACCCTGATTGGTAATGGAACTGGTGACCTTTCGCTTTCCAGGATGACATCCAACCAGTTGAGCCACACCAGTCAGGGCAATCTGTCATTTTTTTGTCGTTTTATTAAGTGAAAAACTGTATCTCATTTTTAATGTTTTCTTAAAAAATGATTAAAACTGAGTATCTTTAGAATTAGTTTTAGACATTTATATCTTTTTTCCTTAAACTATCTCTTCACATCTTTTTCCCATTTTTCTTCATGTATTACCTTATTAGAAGAACTGCACTATCAAATGGAACTCTGTAATAATTGAAATGTTTTATAACTTTGCTGTCCACTTCGTTAGCTAAGTGTGGCAGTTGAGCACTTGAAACATGTCTGGTGTGACTGTGTATTGAAATTTTATTTTTATTTTAATTTGAATTTTATTATATTTTAATTAATTTATTTATCCTCACCTGAGGACATTTTTTTCATTGCTTTTAGAGTGAGAGAACTGGGGGGAGAGAGAAAGAAACATCAATGGGAGAAACATCGATTGGTTGGTTGCCTTTTCATACATGCCCCAGCTGGGTATTGAACCTGTAACTTGGGTGTGTGCCCTGACTGGGAATCAAACCCACTACCTTTCAGTCTATGGGATCCTGCTCCAGCCAATTGAGCCACACTGGCCAGGGCTAATTTGAATTTGAAATAGTTACATATGGCTAGTGGCTATTATTTTGGACAGTACAACTTTAGACGAAGGAATTAAGAATTCACTCTAATCTGAATTGCTAATATTTTTTGTTTAGTTTTTTTTTTTTTGCAAGTGATACATTGACATAAAAATAAGTTGCAAAACATACTTTTTATTGTGTTATCATAATAGTAATATAGCATGAAAGTGACTGTGAGCTCTATTTTGAGGAATGTGTTTTCTTGATAATTTTTTCTAATTTTATTGAGATATACTGTAATTAAAAATGGTAAGATATTTAAAGTTATGATTTTATAATGTTATGTATACATTGTGAAAGGATTCCCTTCCATCGAGTTAATTAACAGAGCCATGACCTCACATATTTACCTTTAGAATGTGTTTATTTTAGAAAATAACCTCAAATTCTTCAGTTAAAATGTATGTATATACCTTCTCTCCAGTGCTCCACTCCAGTTACGAGAACTAGTAAACTGTCGTTGGGCAGAAGAAGTAACACAGCAGCTTGATACTCTTCAACTCTGCAGTCTCACCAAACATGAAGAAAATGAAAAGGACAAGTATGTCCTAGATTTCTCTGTTTAAGTATTTAAGAGATTTTGTTGTATGTTATTTTAGTGAAATGATTGAAATATTTTTTTAAGGTTTTATTTTTATTTATTTTTAGAGGGAAGGGTGGGGAAGAGGGAGAGAAACATCGATGTGAGACATCAGTTGGTTGCTTCTCACATGCCCCGAACTTGGGGGCTAGCCTGCAACCCAGGCATGTGCCCTGACTGAGAATCGAACCAGCAACCTTTCAATTCACAGGCCAGCACTCAATCCACTGAGCTACACCAGCCAGGGCTGTTTTGTTGTTGTACTTTTGTAGGTGAACACTTTTTTTTTCCTGACATGGTACAGATATTACTATCTGGAAAGATCCTTTTTTTTTAAATCCTCACCCAGGGACATTTTTTTAATTGGATTTAGAAAGAGAGGAACATTGATCAGTTGCCTTCTTGTACATGCCCTGACTGGTGGCTGGACCCACAACCTAGGCATGTGCCCTGACCAGTGATTGATCTGGCAGCCTTCCAGTTTACAGGTCGACACTCCAACCAACTGAGCCACGCTGGGCAGGGTGATGCTCTTTTGTTACAGCCTTTTATAAAAGGAGTGGAACTGACACAGTTGCTTATCTGCTAATCTCTTTTCTTTGCCTCTTGATGCCTGCTGGCTACCTTTGGGTTTGCTGAAGGTGCCTGTAGGTCATTGATTAAGAATTGTTCTGATAAATTTCTTATATTTTAAAAGCTATATCCTAAATTCTGTCGTGTGGAAATCATGCTAAATGAGCTTCCAGACATAATAACTAATATGCTGTTTCTTCATACTTTTATTAATTTTCTTTTTGATACTTAGATTACTTATAAATGAGAATATAAAATGTAGCCTTGTTTAGGTATTTTTCTCTAAGCTCAAAGGTACTTCAATGATGAGCAGGACAAATGCAACACTGTCTCTTTAAAGACTGGAGAAAATTTTAAACAAATTTTTATTGTGGTAAAATACACATAACAAAATTTACTATCATACCATTTTTAAGTGTACAGTTCAGTAGTTTTAAGTATGTTCACAAATAGTGTAAGTTTATTTACTCAGAGTTTTGGAGGCTGGAAGGAAGTCCAAGGTCAAAGTATTGTCATGTTTGGTTTCTGGTGAGACCTCCTTATCCAAGGATAAGGTGAGACTTGGATAAGGCTTTTTTCTGTGTCCTTACATGGTCTTTTCGCTATGCGTATACATACACTTTTGGCATCTTTCTTCTCTTGTCATGACGTCAGTCCTATTGGGTTAGGCCTTCACGCTTATGGCCTCATTTAACAACCTTTTTCTTTTTTTTACGATTTTTATTTTATTTATTTTTAGAGAGGGGAAGGGAGGGAGAAAGAGATGGAAACATCAGTGTGTGGTTACATCTCATGTGCCCCCTACTGGGGACCTGGCCTGCAACCGAGGCACGTGCCCCTGCACTAGGAATTGAACCAGCGAACCTTTGGTTCACAGGCCGGCGCTGAATCCACTGAGCCACACCAGCCAGAGTCATTTAACATCCTTAAAGGCCCGGTTTCTTAGTGCAGTTACATTAGGACTTTCAGCATAGAAATTGAGAGGCAGGGGGAGAAGCAGTTCAGTTTATTACCAGGTCCATCTTCATTCTTTTGCATGTAGATATCCAACTTAAGGGAAAACTCTATTTTTTTAAACATGGAACACTTCACAAATTTGCATGTCACCCTTGCGCAGGGGCCATGCTAATCTTCTCTCTGTCATTTCCAATTTTAGTATATATGCTGCTGAAGCAAGCATGGGAAAACTTTTAAAAATTGAGTTCATTTTTCATGAGGCTCTGGTATTTGTGCAATTAATTGCATGTCTTGATTATTGTTAGCATTGGCCAGGTTTAGAAAAAGTATTTCTGTGTGAATGTAGTCTCACATATTCTGATTTGCCCAAAAATGTAGGAGTAGGCTAGAATTTATCATCTATAGTAGTGGTTTTCAACTGGTGTGCCACAGCACACTGGTGTGCTACAAAAATTTTTAAAACATTGACCTGACTGTCTAGTCAGAGGATCTGTCTCCTTTTCCCTTAGATTATCAAATAAGATAACAGCCAGCACAATAATCGCTATTTGATGTGATTGAATAAAAATAACAACTATTGTTTTTTTTGTCAGATCAGCAAAAAATAATAGTTTTTGGTGTGCCACAGAATTTTAGTAATTAGTTTATGTGTGCCATGAAATGAAGAAGATTGAAAATCGCTCATCTATAAGTGATGCTAGGAAATTATGCCATATTTGTACTTTATTCAGAAACTGTTCTGCATTTTTCACATGATCTAAGTTCTTAATAGATTAATGAAAATAGTATTTAAAAAAAATTGTATTCCAATGTAATTCTTTAGGTTAGTTTACAGAAGCCATAGAATATGTTTTATATTGTTTCCTGAGATATAATTGTTTAAAATTGATGAACTTTCCCAAACTTAAGAATTTGTTGAGATAATTATATTTCAATATTAATTTATTTAATTTATAACTGTATTTTTTTTTCCATAACATGTAGATGTGAAAATCACCATGAAAAACTTAGTGTATTTTGCTGGACTTGTAAGAAGTGTATCTGCCATCAGTGTGCACTTTGGGGAGGAATGGTGAGCAGAACAAATTTCAGCATATTGTGTTTAGAGACTAGAAAGCACTGAAATTGCCGTTTGATTTAGATAGAAAATAATATTTTACTCTGTTCATAGAATGAAAATTAAATGATTCTGCTTGCTTACAGAAGGTATCATTTCTGTTACCATAAAAACATCTTTTGTGGGAGGTTTTGACATAAGATGTGTATTCTTTACATAAATATTTTCTTTTCATTGTAAACCTATAAAATGTATATTCATCTGTAAATCTTTTGTTGAAGTGGAACAACAACTTTGTGAAAAATGTGAAAATATGAATGCAAACGTATAGATCTTATAACTTAATTTTTAATTTTTTCCAATCTAATTTAAATGTGGTTTTTTAAGGGTACCTACCTTTATCAAGTCTAAACATTCAAGTTAGTTTTCCTAAAAATAGCTTTTTATTTTATATTTGTGTCCTGTTCAATTAATATTGTTATATTCTTGCAGTAATAAGTACAATAGGTATAAATAGGTTTGAGAATAAATGATAAATTCTTGGTGGGGAAAGGTAGTCGTGGTGGGAACAAGTGGTTAGACATCTAGACATGCTTGTTAGCAATGAGAATTAATCACTTTTTGGTCATCATTTAGCATATTTTAGAGAGAGAATGGCAGGCAAGTTGGTTGAGTAGAGCTCAATACAGAGAGCTTTCTGCTCAAATTTGAATACTCCTGTGCTGACTAGAAAAAATTCAGTTCCCACAATTTAGTACTTTGAATAAATGGTTTTTGTAAGAAACAGTGGAAACATTTTTTCCGTATTTTAAGTGGGTATGCAAAAATGCACATCTTTTTTTTCCTTAGAGACCATGGCTAGGTGTTTTGGTTGAACAAGACAACTCTAATACAAACTTACGTTAATAGGAAATTTTTTATAATAGAAATTTAAGTTCTGTTTATCAATCCAGAGAGATGTAAATTAACAATACTAAAATTGGAGAGGAAATTGATTTTAGGTTGTCAGCTCCAATATGTATGTTTGGTTTTTTTGTTTTTTGTTTTTTGGGTTTTTTTAAACTTTAATTGGATTCGTAAGGCTAATTTGTATGGGCCTTCTGCATCTGCAGTAACTCTGGTATGAGGAATAAGTTCATTGCTTTTGCTAATAGTGTACCATGGGTCTTTTTCTCAAGTGTTTAATTTCTTCTCTTGTGCTAGAGACTGGGTATTCAGTGATTTAAGCAACTCCTGGTTTGTTTAACAAAGTAAAGGCAGCCAAAGAGATAAAATTCATTAGAAAATATTTACCAGTTTATTAGTGTTTATAGAGTGTTAATAAAAAATGTAAATGCAGGTGATATATGTGAAAATGTTCTAAAGCTACTCTTATTAATTTAAATAGCACGGTGGACATACCTTTAAACCTTTGGCGGAAATTTATGAGCAGCATGTTACTAAAGTGAATGAAGAGGTAGCCAAGCTTCGTCGGCGTCTCATGGAACTGATTAGTTTAGTTCAAGAAGTGGTAAGACTACTATTAAAAGATCATTATCCCCTTTATAGTCTATACTATATGATTTACTTTTTTATAATATAAATCAATCAGATATTGAAATCAAGATTTTGAGATTTGATAGGATATAATTATAGTCAGGTCTCACCAACTTCAAACTAGTTGAGGAATTTGGATCTAAATCCCTGGTCTCTTCTACAGTTGGAAGCAGATAATTGCCTCTTACAGAGTAACAGAGAATCAGTCAGTTAAATAAGCCTGTTTTGTTATAGAATCAACATTGACTTTTAGAAAGTCATTAAGTCATTCATTCTTTGGACCCGCAGCTTTTGGGAGTTTCTGTTACCAAGGAATGAATTATTTCTGATGTCCAGAATTGAAAGAGTATTATAAAATAGTACTCTTTAGATGCTGTATAGGTCAAACAGTTTTGGCAAGCTATTTACCATTTATAATATTTCTTTTGGAAAATACAGCAAACTTCAAACATTTAAATACTAAATATACTTTTGGAATGTATTATGTTTAAAGTTGCCAGAATGTAATTATTGTTAATGAGGTTTTTGGACCATTCCTAAGATGTTATCTTTATTTTACCCCTTTCAGGAATAAAAATTCAGATCATTATAACCTTCCTCATACAGAATATGCGTTTTAAGTTGTATGTATGCTATCTACAAAATCATTTATAATATAAACAAGTGGTTGGTGTCTATTTGGCCTTTATCTAACTACCTTTTACTTTATTATTTTTTCTTGGCAATATTATATTTTGGTCATTTAGGGAGGGTGTTCTAGGTTGAGACTCTCACTGCCTGTATTTGTAATAATGGTATAGGAAATGTTGCTTTTTATTTTCTGAGGTATGCTATTACAGAATTTTATACATACACTGCAGTCTTTGAAAATCTGGGTTTTTTCCCTTTGTTCTGAATAAAATGAAAAACTTTGTAAACTAGAATACATGTGGTTTTAAATTTTTTTAAATGTATTTTAGGGTTTTGTACGACGTGAACTGGCTTTGGTATATATTTTGTTTTCAGGTGGTGGTTTCTTATGTATTTTTACAGAGAAAGGAAGGGAGGGAGAAAGGGAGAGGAAACATCGAAGTGAGAGAGAAACATTAATCGGTTACTTCTTGTATGTGCCCCAACTAGGGTTGGAACATGCAACCTAGGCATGTACCCTGACCTGTGATTGCACCAGCAACAATGACCAACCAACTAAGCCATACTGGTCAGAGCTCAGATGGTGGTTTATTATCAACGATACAGTTGGGGCTTTGAGTATGTGGTCTGTAGATGTTACTTAAACCAATTTTTGTAATTATATACCTACCTTTTATTTATTTGTTTATTGATTTATCGATTATTTTGTTTCTTTTTAAGAATTTTTTTCCTTTTTTTTTAAGAAAAGATTTTACTTACTTTTAGAGAGGGGAAGGTAGGGAGAAAGAGAGGAAGAGAAACATCAATGTGTGGTTGCCTTTCACACGCCCCCTACTGGGGACCTGGCCTACAACCCAGGCATGTGCCCTGATTGGGAACCAAACCAGCGACCCTTTGGTTTGCAGGCCAGTCCTCCATCTACTGAGTCACACTAGCCAGGGCAAGAATTTTTTGCTTACTCAGTTCAACATACACAATGTTTTTAAAGCCATGAGTTTCCTGTGATATATGAACAATAAAAAGTATCGGCTTATAATTTTTAAGAGGAAATTAATTGACCTTAAGAATAACAGCAGTGGTTACTTTAATGCCTGTTTGCTTCTGTTCTAAAAACTCTTGAATTAAAATTTTTTTACCTGTTTATTTTCTAGGAAAGAAATGTGGAAGCTGTAAGAAATGCAAAAGATGAGCGTGTTCGGGAAATTAGGAATGCAGTGGAGATGATGATTGCACGGCTAGACACACAGCTGAAGAATAAGCTTATAACACTGATGGGTGAGTGTTTTTCTATGCTGCTGGGGTACCTGGTGCTTTGAGTCTTCTTGAGGTTCAATCTTTGAAGAGAAAAGATTGGTTTTAGAAATAAAAGTTCCTCTTCCTAAGTGTCCTCCCCTAGAAACATTACTCCAAATTAATGTAACGCCTGCTAGCCTCATGGGGCATGCTTCTAGCTCTTCAAATTTTGTGATTTAAAAAGAAAATGGCCTGATTAGGCAAGTATGCCTATCCTGTTGACTTTTTTAAACATGTCAAGCAGTTTTTCCCCTGCCTGCCTTCCCTTCTTTCATAATTTCTGTAATAATAATTCCTTTATCCCTCTGTGTTTCCAGTTTCTTGAAGCTATTTTCCTTTTGGGGCATTCTTTTTTTACAAGTTACAGTCAAAGAACATACCTTTTGCTGATTGCTGACATTTAACCTAAATGTATGGCCCAGTTACTACGTTCTTTTTAAGCCACAGTTAAATTTTGGGGAGGAATTATTTCAGAATAATTGACTGCGTAAAAAATTTACTTTTCTAGATCTTTATAGTCCTTTTGAATAGGCAGTGACATTACTTTGTTTAAAAAGTATATTGTTGTTGTATATTTCTTAGATTAACAGACCAAATTGTATTTTGTTTAAAGCAGTAGTTAGGGTTGGTTCTGAAATCCTCTTGTCAAAGCTGCTGTAATGTTAGATTCAACCTCTTAAAGCTCTGGGAAAATTTTTTAGGGTA
The DNA here is from genome assembly GCF_021234165.1 of Pteronotus mesoamericanus. NCBI lineage: Eukaryota > Metazoa > Chordata > Mammalia > Chiroptera > Mormoopidae > Pteronotus > Pteronotus mesoamericanus. The sequence continues at coordinate 7,843,090 of NW_026555267.1, read as the reverse complement.
GCTGTAATGAAGAAAGTTCGCTTTCTTGAAATTGATTCCTTGTTATTGAATGTAATTAGTGAAAGTTAATTTCATTCCTAAACCAGTAATGAGCCTGAGTGTTGGTGTTTTGCTATTTTTAAATAGGTCAAAAGACTTCTCTAACACAAGAAACAGAACTTTTGGAATCCTTACTTCAGGAGGTAGAGCACCAGGTAATGAAATACTGAATGTGATAAAGTCTTTGTCCTTTTTTGCCCATATGCATTAAAAATTTTTTAATAGAGATTATAGAAAATTAAAAGATCTGGTGATATGTGTGCTATACTGGGGATTTTTATGAAATGGGATTTAGCTGAATCCTCTCAAGTGGTCTCCATCATGTGTGGAAAATAGATGAAATTAAGATTTATTGTTTTGTAATAATGGAATTTTTTTTACTGTGAATAGAGGATAGGATCTAAATCTATAAAAGATTAAAATCTTCAGACATTGTCACTTAAATAGTGCCTTTTGAGATAGAATGTTACTGCAAGTCACTTACATATAGTGATTCTTATCCTAAAATTAGCATTTTTATATAAAGAAATTTTAGCTAAGTACCAAATAAATAGCAGGCATTGTTTTAGATCCTTGGAACACAGCAGTAGACAAAATGGAAAAATATCTGTCCCCATAGAGTTTATATTTTATATTTCAGTAGGTGGGTATGAAGTTCATAGTGAATGGATAAATAAAATGTGTAGTATTAAATTACTATTTGACGTATGTTCATTTGTCTTTTTTTTTTTTAATGTGTCATCCTTGTGTAGGGGCCAAGCTAATCTCTGTATTGTTCAAATTTTAGTATATGTGCTGCTGAAGTGAGCACTGTATTAATGTCTTGAATTTGATTTTTGGAATTTTTAAATTCCCCTCTATGCGTGATACATAGCTGTCTCCTGGGATTGTTATCTTAATTTTCATCGTGTGGATTTTCTTTACTTCTGTCTTGGGTTGAATCACTTTTCCTGATTCTCATGGCTTTCACTCTCTGGTTTCTTCATTTGTTTTGGTATTATACTCGTTCTTGTAACTTTCCTAAAAGGATAATTAGAATAAATTTTTAAGACTGTCTGAAAATAAGTCTTACTCAGTCTTTACAATTGATAGTTTGGCTGGTAGCATTTAGTATATACATATTTATTTAAATGTTCTTGTTTTTCCCTTCAGTCCTCCCACTCATAATTGTGCATGTTCCTCTGGCCCAGAGACTTTATATTTCCTCCTCCAGAGAGTAAGCCAGCAACCTTCCACTAGATTGACATGACAAATTCAAACCAGCTGCGGTGAAGTAAGGACAGGGATCTGTAAATGTGTGTGCTTTATTTATTTATTTATTTTTTTGACAGATTTTTGAGGAATAATTGACATGAGATAAACTTTGAGTATTTAAAGTGTATCCTGATATCAAGATACCTTATCTTGACTTTATAAAGACTTGATAAAGTATATATCGATAAGTTTTAACAAATGTATACACCTTTGAAGCCATCACCATAGTCAAGATAGTAAACATAATCATTTTCTCCCAAAATTTCTTTTATGGTTCTGTAAGCTTTCCTACTTGTACCCATGCTTCCACCTTCAGGTAACCTCCATCTGCTTTCTGTCATCATAGATGTTTGCAGTTTCTAGAGTTTTATGTATGTACATACATATGTACTCATTTTATGTCTGACTTCTTTGAGCAAAATTATCCTGCAATTTGTTCATAATGTCAGCAGTTTTTTCTTTTTTAGTTGTTGAGTAGTATTCTATTGTATGTATAAACCACGATTTGTTTTTCTGTTTACCTCTTTATGATCATGTGGGTTGCTTTTTGTTTTTGGTTTTTATAAATAAAGCTACAATAAACATTCGTGTACAAATCCATACGTATATTTCCTTTTCTCTTGGGTCCATCCAAGAAAGAATGCCTGGGTCAAATAGTAGATAAATAACTTTCTTCTAACTGCCAACCGTTTTTTGAAGTGATCACGCCATTTCATACTTCCATTAGTAGTCTCTGAATAAAGTACCAGTTCTTCCACATCCATGACAACACATGTTATAGACAGTCTTTTGAATTTTAGCTATTCTCATAGGAGTGTAATAGTATTTCATTATGGTTTTAATTTGCATTGTCTTATACCTAATTATGCATTAAAACTAAAACTTTTTTTGAACAAAATAATCTTCAAAAACCAGGTTTACAGGCCATAGACTTGGAAGAGACATTTGTCGTTCCTAACACTGAACAAGAAAAGGTATCTGGAATTCATAAAGAAATACAGCTCAGTCATAAATAGCTAAAACAATCTCATGAAAAGTGGGCAGAGGATATGAACAGAAAGCTCACAGAACTGGATGTTCAGATGACCAGTAAATGTGAAATTTCATTGGTAATCTGATAAACTATAAACTAAAATCACAACAAAATGCTATTTTATACTCTTTAGATTGGTAAAAATTTGTAAGTTAACATGTAGATATTGACAAGAATGTACAGCAAAGGGAACTAATACACTTCTCCAGTGCTGGAATCTCCAAACATTGGCGAGCAGTTTGCTGAAGTTGTCAGTATGCTTTAACCAGTAATTCCAGTCCTTGAGAAACTCGCATGTATGTACAAGGAACAGTGCACTCCACTTACTTTTAAAAATTTGCATTGATAAAGAAGATACGTGAGTTGTATTATATTAATGCAATGATATTTAAAACTGTAAAAATGAGTAGATTATGAATATTTATACAATTAAATGGCAAAAACAATGTTAAGAATGTAGGCTACATGTTGATATATATAGCCTTATTTATGTGACATGTGAAAACATTTAGAACAGTGTTCATGGATATGCATAGTACTGATGGAAACACATGTACTGTGTAGCAGTAGTAAACTGCAGTTGAAGGAGTGAATGACCTTTGGAGGAAATGTGGTCTAGGAAGAATATTCACAGTATGTAGTCAATAAATATTTGAATAAAAGCTGTACGTTTTTACATTTATCATATACCAGTCATGTCATTATTCTTGGTGAAATATAAGCAACTGACATTGAAAAGATACAGAATCCAGTTGTGAGTTTTATGAATATCATCCATCGTGCAGTTGATGAGTTTGCTATGCTGCTATAACAAAATACCACAAACTAGGAGGCTTAAACAGAAAAAATTCATTTTTTCATTTTCCTGGAAGCTGAAAGTCCAAGATCAAGGTATTGGCAGGTTTGGTTTCCACTGAGGTTCCTGTTTGGCTTGTAAATAAATGGCTGCATTTTCTCTTTCCTAAAGACCTTTCCTCCAAATTATTTACATTCTGAGGTATTGAGACTGCAACATACAAGTTTGGGGGGCACATAGTTCAGCCTTTTAATAGTTTACAAAGCTGTTTTCACATACTGCTTCATGATTGTTAAACCTAGCAAAGCAAGCATAGCTATTATTGCAGTTTTACGCATAAACAGACTCTCAGAGTCATACAATTAGTGCGTGGCAGAAGTAGGACTTCAAAATAGTTGTCTTGAATACAAAATTAGTAGTGTTTTAACAATCACGCTTATTTTACTAAAGTTGGATTTCCTTTTTTAAAACTATATATTTTAATGATTATGCTACTACAGCTGTCCCATTTTTTCCTTCCCTTTATTCCCCTCCATACTGCACCCCCCCCCCAAGTGCATATCCATGGGTCATACATAGAAGTTCTTTGGCTTCTCCATTTCCTATAATATTCTTAACCTCCCCTTGTATGTTTTATATGTACTATTTGTGCTTCTTATTCCATGTACCTTTTCCCCTATTCCCCTCCCCAACCCCTCTGATCTCCGTATCTGTGATTCTGTTCCTGCTCTAGTAGTTTGCTTAGTTTGTTTTTGTTTTTGTTTTTAGGTTTAGTCATTGATAGTTGTGAGTTTGTTGTAATTTTACTGTTCATAGTTTTTGATCTTTTTTTCTTAGACAAGTCCCTCAAACATTTCATATAGTAAGGGCTTGGTGATGATGAACTAACTCCTTTAACTTGACCTTATCTGGAAAGCACTTTATCTGCCCTTCCATTCTAAATGATAACTTTGCTGGATAGAATAATCTTGGATGTAGGTCCTTGCCTTTTATGACTTCGAATACTTCTTTCCAGCCCCTTCTTGCGTGCAAGGTTTCTTTTGAGAAATAGTCTAATACGAACTCCTTTGTAGGTAGGTAACTGTCTCCTTTTCTCTTGCTGCTTTTAAGATTCTCTCTCTATCTGTAAATTTGGCTAATGTAATTATTATGTGCCTTGGTTTGTACTGCTTTGGGAGACTCTGAGCTTCTTGGATCTCATGGAAGTCTTCCTTTGGTGAGATTGGGGACGTTCTCCTTTATTATTTTTTTCAAATAAGTTTTCAATTTCTTGCTCTTCCTCTTCTTTTTCTGGCACCCCTAGGTTCAGATGTTGAAACATTTAAAGTTGTCCCAGAGGTTTCTAAGCCTCTCATTTTTTTGAATTCTTATTTCTTCATTCTGTTCTGGTTGAGTGTTTATCTCTTCCTTCTGCTCCAAATCATTGATTTGAGTCCTGCTTTCCTTCCCTTTACTGTTGGTTCCCTGTATACATTTCTTTATTTCACCTTGCATAGCCTTCATTTTTTCCTCCATTTTGCGACCATACTCAACCAATTCTGTGAGCATCCTGATTACCAGTATTTTGAGCTGTGCATCTGATAGGTTGGCTGGCTGTTCATGGCTTAGTTCTATTTTTGGAATTTTGAACTGTTATTTCATTTGGGCCATATGTCTTTGTCTCAGCACACCTGATATGTTGGGAGGGACAGAGCCTTAGGTATTGGCCAGGGTAAGGCAACCCAGGTCACTGTGTGGTTACACCGTACGTTGGGGAGGGTTCCGAGAGGGAACAATGCTGTTTGCTCAGCTCTCGGCCAGCTTTCAGTCACTTTCCCCGCTACCCACAAGCAATTTGGGCCCTTCTAGTGCTGATTCCTGGGTTGGTGGGTTTGTGTACATTCTGGGACCCCATGGGTCTCTCCAGTGAACTGTCCTGTGAGGTTGGGAGTTTCTCTCGCTGCCGCAACTCCCTCGGGTTTTTACAGCCAGAGGTTTTGAGGTTTTCTTTTCCCATGCTGGAACCCTGGGTTGCCTGGTCTGTCTTGCTCCCCAGCTGTTCTCCCCAGTGTATCCACATGCAAATGTGGGACCACTCAGACCACCAGCCACCGCCTTGCCGCCTGTCCTCTCTGCCAGGGCTGCTCATCTCCCCTCCTGCCCGTCTGGGTGAGTGTTTCTTCTGTAACTCCTTGGTTGTTGGACCTCCATACAGTTCAATTTTCAGGCGGTTCTGGTTATTTTTTGTTTTTAAATTTTCTGTTATCCTTCTTTTGGTTGTATGAGGAGGCAAAGTGTATCTACCTACACTTCCATCTTGGCCAGAACTCACATACAGTAAGGATTTCTCACTTCTTGACTTTGGCATAACTTAGTGTTTCCCCTCTTGATACAGGTTAAAACTTCTTGTGTGTATTACATCTTAAGGTTTCTCTGGTTCCCTGGTATGCATTTTAAGAAATCCTTGTTTGAAGGCTATGAACCTGTAGGAGTTTTTTTATTAATATACCTAATGGCTTCACTGTAGCAGTCTAAAACATATTTGCAGTTGTTTAAAATTGGATTTACCCTGCCCCGACCGGTGAGACTCAGTTCCTTGGGCATTGTCCCTCAAAAGTGAAACACTGTGGGTTCAGCTCACTGTCAGGACACGTGCCTGGCTTGCAGGTTTGGTCCCCAGTTGGTTGCGCGGTACAGGAGACGACCAATCGAGGTTTCTCTCCCTTTATTTCCCCCCTTTCCCCTATGAAAAAAATAAAATCTTTTTAAAAATTGGATTTACCCTAACATATGAGGAGAGAAAAATGCTTTAAAGTCAAAGATACTTAGTCAATGACTTTACTGTTAGACTGGAAATAAATAAATCTAGATATTTTAAATAGATTTTTTAATTCTCAAGCCCACTTTGAGTCATTCTGTTTTTTTATCTCTTTTTTTTTTTTTCAGTATATAACCAGAGCAATTTTTATTTCCTTTTTTTATTAGGGATTTTGACTTGCCAGTGAACAGTAATTTTATTCAGGTCATTTTTTTTCCTCACACAGTTGCGATCTTGTAGTAAGAGTGAGTTGATATCTAAGAGCTCAGAGATCCTCATGATGTTTCAGCAAGTTCATCGAAAGCCCATGGCGTCCTTTGTTACCACTCCTGTTCCACCAGATTTTACCAGGTATGACACAGTTTTTAAATTTTATTTTCATATTAACTTTATGTGCAGGTGCATGTACTTGTTTAAAAAAAGTCATTTTTCTTTATTTTTTAAGGTGTTGTTTATAGTGATGGGTCTAGCAAATTTTAATTTATGCATGTAAACCTGGCTTTAAAAAATTCTTGTGGAATTACACATTTTTGAATGTAAAGAGAAGAGGATAGTGAATTAGGAATTGGTTTCTTCCTGGAGCTTCATCTTCCATACATTTAAAAAAATTGATCACATTTTATTTCATGAGTTTCCATTCATTCTTTTTTTAAAATTAAGATATCATTAACTTAAAACTCTGTTAGTTTTAGGTTTATAACACAATGATACCATATTTTATATATTGAGAAATGATCATAATAATAAGTTTATAGTTTACATCTATCACCGTAGAGAAAATTGTTTTCTTGTGATGAAATCTTGTAAGACCTCTCTTAGCAAGTTTCAGATAGGCAGTACAGTATTATTAACTACAGTCACCATGCTCTACAGTACAGTCAATGACTTATTTATTTTATAACTACAAGTTTATACCTCTTGTATCTTTTTTTAGATTCCTTATATAAGTGAGAACATAGAGCATTTTCCTTTCTGTCTGACTTACTTTACTTAGCACAGTGCTCTCAAGGACCATCTATGTTGTCTCATATTCATTCTTTTACTTACCTTTTGAGCTTGCTTATTACTTGCTAAATAGTGACTGTAACTCATCTACATGTGTGTAGTCAAAAGGAAAACTCATAAATGGATGAAATGCCAAAAGATTTTGAAGGTGACATGATGTTATCTCCAGATCCTAAAAGATCTGGAAATAACAATTGATTGCATTCTGTGCATCTTTTTAGTTTCTATCCTGGGAAGTCTTAGAATTCTTCTGAAAAGTATATTCTTTTAAACCTGTTTAGACTATCCTGCCATGTTAAGAATAGTGGTTTTTAACATTGGTTGTATGTAAGACTCACTTGGGATTCTTTTGAAAATTTAACGATGTGGCCCCTTACCCCAGGTCATTTGAAATAAAATTTTTGTGGTATATTAGTCTGCTTGACTGCCATAACAAAATACCACAGACTGGATGGCTTATACAACAGAAGTTTATTTTCTCAGTTTTAGGGGCAAGAAGTCTAACATCAGGATGCTAGAAAATTTAATTTCTGGCGCAGCCTCTCTTCTTGGCTGGTAGACGGCTCACTCCTTGCTCTCTCCTCACATTACCCTTTTTCTGCATGCACAGAGATCAGTATAGTGTTTTATTTTCCCCCTCTTCTAAAGGAATGAGTCGTACTGGGTTAGGGTCCTGCTTTTATAACTTCATTTAACTTCAGGCACCTCCCTCAAGGCCCTTTCTCCAAATACAGTTACATTGAAGGATAGGGTTTCCACATAGGAATTTGGGGGGGCACTGGTCAGTCTATAACATTGGCTATAGCTAGGTATTTGTAGTTTTTTGTTTTTAACTCCCTTTATTCCTAAGTGTATTCCTAAGTTGAGAGGTTAAACCACTGCTTCAGAGAAGTATATTGGTGTGACAGACTTTAGTTCATTTTACAGTTGAGCAGTGGTTTATGAAATACTGTCAAGTGTTTCTAGCATGTTGAGGGCTGTGCTATGTTTAGGAAACAGCCTTTGTTACAAAAATGTTTATGTTTTTAGCTGCCTTTTCCTTTAATGTTTGATTGTACTAGACTGGTATAAGCCAGGGTTTTTCAACCTAGGCATCATTGACATTTTGAGCTGGATAATCTTTTTGTGGGGTAGAGGAAGCATTCTTGTGTATGGTGGGATGTAGTACCAGAAGCACGTTTCCCTTTGCAGAGGTGACAGAAAGCATTTCCAAATGTTTCCTGGGGGTGAAATTGCCTCTATTTTAGAATCACTGGTGTAAGCCCTTGTTCCTTATCGCAGGTGCAGTCCTAAGGATCATAACTACCCACAGTTCTATAAACAGAAGGACAGAATTTTTCAGATGAGAACCCAGGTAGTCCTCACTGAATGATACGCCTGTTTGTTTTGAAACTAGACACAACATTCATATTTTATTAAAACTGAATATTATTAAAAGAGCTGGGTGTTAAATAAATCTGAGTGAACTAAGAAGTTCACTAAGATTCCAAGACTGCCTTTTTGATAAATGAAGATTTTTTTTTTTACCTGTTCTATCACCAGTGGAATGGAACCAGTTTTGACATAAATATTGTAAATAAAAATAAGTGTTTTTCCGTTCAAAGTATGGTACGTAGGTTACCTGTGTCACAGTCATCTGTAGTGTTTTTTCCAAAAATGCAAATTTCCAGGCCTGTTCCTTGACAGTCTTTGGGAGTGGTATCTGGAAAATGAATCTCGAGCATCCTACGTTATTCTGCACTAACGTCTGGGACCCACTGATACAAGTAAACTACTACCTTGATACTACTTGGCAGGCAGCTCTGCTTTAGACTTTGTGAGTGTCAGCCTCTGTCATATCCAGTGGCTGTTTCGGTTCCTGTTCCCTTTCTAACTACCCAAGGAGCTCAGAACCCTAACGGTCCCTTGCTTTCACCGTGTTCTTTTTTGGGTGTGGATGAAGGGACTGAAATTGGGAAGGAGAAGGCAGAAGCACATCAATACAGAGGAAACCACCAAAAAGTTTTTTAAAAATTTACAAGTCTGATAATTAGGGAGCTTTCCATGGGTAAAGGTCACCGTAGGGCTCCCTCTCACCAGGAATGCTTACTGTCTTACTGGAAGTTTTGGCTTATAAATTAACCGTAATTTTTATTACAGACTTAGTTTATGAGTGGCACTATACAGGACGCAGGTGTTCACCTGTTGATGCATTGATCAGCAAAGGAAGAGGGCCAAATAAGGAAAGCCAGCATTTATTGACATTTAAGTTCCAGACCAAAGTTTAGATGCGCAAAGCAGTGGTGAATGTTTCTAAGCTTTGAGATCATGGGACTGAATTCAGTTCTGTCAGGTAATAGTTTGTGATGGAGTCACAATGAAGAATAAAAGGTCATTAAACAAATGTAGTGTTATTTATTAAAGACTACATGGTCAGCGCTGTTGTCGGTGCTACATAAGAGACATGAAGAGGAACTAATAATTCTACTGAGTGTATATTTCAAATTAAATAGTAGAGAATTATATATTAAACTCTGGCATGTGTTACTCAGTTAATATCAGAAATTCTGAAAAGACCTTGGAAGATAGTTAGGATTTTACTAGATAGATGGGAATAGGATATGTATGTACATGAACAAAAATGTGGATATGATAGGAAGCTATAGTTAGAGGACAGCAAGGAAATTGTTTCAATCAGAATTTGTAGGGCTATTGTCGGGGCATTGTAGGGAGTGAGACTGTATAGTTGTTCTGAGGTAGAATCTAAAAGATAGAATTTCTTCTTTAAAAAAAAAGGAATAAATTCAGTTATCAAGACCAGAGTAGAGGAGGTATAGAAATAAAGAAAATTATGAGAAGATAAAGTTGTACCTTATTTGCGCGCAGAGTGGTAACGTCAGTACGATTGCAAATTACCTCTGAAGGAGGTGAAAAGGATGTGAGCTATTCAGCTATACATAATTACCATAAAATAAAGGATAATATATTTTTAATCTGTATTTTTACTGGCAAATCAGTAATCTCTTTAGGCACTATCATAGTGTGAAAATGCTACGGATGTATGTTATATGTATCTTATTTTGGTAATCACAAATTTTCATGAATTGAACTTTAGAAAATATATCTGAAGATGTGAAATATCTTGCAGTTTATCTTTTTGGTAAATTTATAGTTTTATGTTTTAAATATATAACTGTGTGCTGCAGTACTATGTATGACAGTGTCCTTATGATGAATGTTTAGTGACTGTGACTTCAGTGGTATTCTAATGACAGTACTACAGGGTAGTCGCATGATATAAGGGTGTTTACCAGCCAAGTAGACGATCATTGTCCCTCTCTTCTGTGACTGTAGTTCATTTCTCTTTGGAGAAGACTGTATGACACTAAAGTTGCCTCGGGCAATCTTGCTTTGCCAAGAAGCTGTTAATACACTAGTCCATCCTAAGGCTTGCCCCGTTTGTGATTATGTATTCTTACCCTGTTTATATCCTATAAAATTATATGGGTTTATTTGCTAGTAAATACTCTCAAAGTCTTTAGGGCTTGTCAGTATTCCTCATAATTTGTTTTGACGATGTAAGTTTGGGGATTTATTGTGATATCTTTAGCTCTTGCTGTTTCTTTTGATTTTTAAACTTGTTTATATTGATTCCATATTTCAGGTTTCCAGTTTCTTCCTTTTCCTATTTTATGAGTACTGTTTAAATGTCTCATAGTTATTTTAATATTTTATTATATATTGCCTTTTCAAAATATTTTAAAGTATTTGTGGAGTCCCCAATTTCATTGATAACTTTTGATGTTATCTTTTGAAGGTTTTATGAATTTATTTGATTTAATGTTATTTTTAATAAGGATTTAAAAATATTTCCTAGGGACTTAATTTAATAAAGTTTTTAAGATGTCACTGAGGGACTTAACTTTGTTTTCTAACTAAATGAAATTTTAAGCTTATGTAAGCCAAATAATATCATTTTGCATTTGCTTCTTTTTTAGTGAATTAGTACCATCTTATGATTCAGCTACTTTTGTTTTAGAGAATTTCAGGTAAGAGCTTTGAAAAACTCCGGATTTTTTTATATATACATAAGTAAGAGCCAGGAAGGTATTATTCCAGGGTAGGATATAGACATAATGATCTGAAACAGTCAGTGTTGTCTTAGAAGAAACAAATTGCCTATTGGAAGGAAACACAGTGGTCATTTGTTTGGATTGTATTTTTTTTCAAGACAGATGATTCTCTAGTCTTGGCAAAAGAACCATGTTTTAAAAGAGGGTCCACTTAGCCTTTGGTAAGATGGGATGAATGGGGCAATAGAGATTGATAAAGATCAATGAGCCCTTTACCCATCCTCAGAAATAAGAGTAATGAAAACAAGTCCATTTGGGTCCTGTTTATGTCAGTTCAAAGAGAGGAACTGTGGATAAGAGGCCATTGTTGTAAGAAATTTGTAAGCTTTGTAACTTACATGTTAATTATTTTAGCCATCACTGCTTTTTCTCTTACTGTTAGAAGCAAAGGTCTTAAAACAAAAAGGTCCTAAGAATTTGTCTTCAAGGGCCACCTAACAAGAATATAAAGTCTTGCCCTGGAGAAAAAAATTCCATGTGATAATGATCAAAATGAGGCCAAACCGAGACTATATACCACTCCACGTTTATTTGTTTTTCTTATGGATAATTTTGCAGCTAAAATACAAACTTTCCAAGGATTTCCCCAATACATTGTTTTATAGCACATGCTCTTTTGTTTTTCCATTTAAAAAAGAATAACTATACTACAGGGATATGAGGAAGAGAAATTTTTTTCTTTAATGATGAAAGACTACTTGTTGAAGTGCTAATTAAATTCAGAATACTTATTTTTTCCCTTTCTCTTAAATGTCACAGTTTTGAGGGTATTTTTAACATGAAACTGAAAAAATACTGCCAAATATTTCATTATTATTAAATTTTCTTTAATTTCAGGATATAAGTATATATAAATTTACCCAGTGTCATCTGGTTTAGTCGCCTTCTTTTACTTTGTCCAGGTCTTGAAATAAGTAACATAAATAAAGTGGTTGGTTTGGTTTTGATCTTGGGATTTGGTTATTTATTTATTTAGTTCAATTAATTAATTAATAACTTTTATTTATTTGTTTATTTTTAGCACTTTGCGCCAGAGAGCAGATCCTGTTTACAGTCCACCTCTTCAAGTTTCAGGACTTTGCTGGAGGTTAAAAGTTTATCCAGTAAGTTTTTCATGCTTACAGTAATTTTTTTAAACCCAAGAACTTTTCTTTCAGAGTTTTGTAAAAAATCCCTGAAACACTGGTTCACTTTTTTGGTGGAGTAAGGAATTAATGACAATTTTAATGTTTATGAGTTCTATTACTAATGCTATGGAAAAATGAATTAAATATGAACAGTATGAACGCTGACATATTGTTAAATCTTATTTGTTAGTAGGAATATACTTACCTTTTTTTAAAAAAAAGATTTATTTATTTTTAGGCAAAGGGGAAGAGGGAAAGAAATGTCAGTGTGTAATTGCCTCCTGTACGCCCCCACGGGGGATCTGGCCTGCAACCCAGGCATGTGTCTTGACTGGGAATTGAATCAGCGACCTTTTGGTTCTCAGGCTGGTGCTCAGTCCACTGAGCCACACCAGCCGAGGCTGAACATACTTATCTTTAGAAGAGATGTTTAAAATTCTTACTTTAAAAATCAAATACAGAAAACCATCAGAACATACGTATGTTTATTGCACACTCATTGTACATTTGAGTATGTTTCTTTATATATATTTTCTGCAAATTGGCAGCTGGATCCAGTGGCATGATGAGATGCATTGTCTATTCCTATGGCGAGAATATATGCAGTAATGTGTTTCTTTAATCACATGATGCCTAGTCACATCTCTTTTTGCAGTATTGGCAGCTGTTGTTGCCTATTGCCTACAGCTATCACTGCAAAACAGTGATTTTCTCATTTTATTTTTTTCCATTTATTTTTTGTAAAACTATTATAAAGAAATGCTTTCCTTTATGTATTGTTTAGTTACTCAATAGCAGTTCATGTTGAAGAGGCAGGATTCTTTCTTGTTATTTATCAATTTTCCTTATTATTCTCTGAAAGTGATTAAGATTTTTAAAAATATAAACTTAGGGATTTACACACATTTAGTCTCTTCATGTTGGCTTCTGTTTCACTTTGCTTTGACCCTAGTACTGACCTTAGTAGTTTTCTTCCTTGTTTCTTCCATGGCTCATCTTGTACCTTTTTTACTTCATACCTGGAATTGGCCATTTTATCCAAATAACCCTGATTTCTTTCAGTGGGGAAATTGTATTTCAAGACTTAACTGGGCAGTAGGTATGTTCATTTCTATCAGGTTGGTCGCTGTTTCTAGACTGCCTTAGTGAACAGAGGTAGGAAATGTATGTGGCTGTTTCTGGGGAGAGGTAATCTGTATTTATTTTAAAAATTATTTAGTACACTTTAAGAGCAGTTTTAGATTATCAGCAAAATTGAGTAAAAAATACAGAGCATTCCACACACCCTTTGACCCCACACTTTCATAGCCTTTCCTACTATCAACATGTCCTGCATCAGAGTGGTAGGTACATTTGTTGCAGTTGACAAATTTACATTGACATATTGTCACCCAAAACGCCAGTCTACATCATAGTTCATTCTTTATGTTGTACATTTTATAGGTGTTTCATTTGTTTGTTTTGAGCCAAAGACCATACTTGGAGAAAAACTGGGTGGGAGTGTGTCATCCTTTAAAAAAGTAGTCATGTGAGCAAATTATGGAGAAATGTAGAGTGGAATAATTATTTTTGCAAAATCCTGTGCTGGATGGAAATTTAAACAACTTCTCAATCTCCAGGCAGAACCTTACAGGAATATAACCTCAACATACAAAACAGAAATGATACTTTCAACATCAAGTATTACCTTTTTCTATTTTACTCTATTAGTGTTAAATACTATTTTTTGTTTTATACCTAGGGAAATAGTGTTTTTAATATTTTTCTTTGGGGTTTTCACTTTTCTTGGTTGATTTTGTTTGTTTTTAGAGAAAGGCGAAGGGAGGGCAAAAGAGAGGGAGAGAAACATCATGCGTGGTTGCTTCTTGCATGTCCCCTACTGGGGACCAGCCTGCAACCCAGGCATGTGCCCTGACTGGGAATCGAACCGACGACCCTTTGGTTCGCAGGCTGACAGTCCACTGAGCCATACCACCCAGGCCTTTTCTTGGTTGATTTTTAAGAGTTCTGTGTATGTTGAAACCCTTTAACTCTTTTCATAGTTACTGATATTTTCATATGTTTTTTTCTTAATGTACAAAAGTTTTGAATTGTTACAGACTCAAATCTTTTGGCCTTTTTATTATATCTCTTCTTGCTTTTAAGCTCAGAAGTACTTTCCAATTAAAGTATGAGATATTAGTCTGTTTTTTGTTTTGTTTTGTTTTAAGTGTACCTAATTTAAATTGATCTGGAGTGTGTGTTTCTGTAACTTTCTTTTTCTTTTAGGATGGAAATGGAGTTGTTCGTGGTTATTACTTATCTGTGTTTCTGGAACTCTCAGCTGGCTTGCCTGAAACTTCCAAGTAAGACGTGCAGTTATATAACCAACTTCAGTGTGTGTTTACATACATTCCTCCTATTATTTTTTTTAACTGTTTTGTTAATTAATGTATTATGTTTGTGAAAGTGTGCACTGGTATACAGTCCTGGGAATAGTATGATGACAGACTGGCAGTCGTCAGATTATATGGTTTCAGGATTCTTTATACTCTTAAAACTTACTGGGTTCTGGCCAGTGTGGCTAGTTGGTTGGAGCATAGTCCTGTAAACCGAAAGGTCGTGGGCACATTCCTAGGTTGCTGGTTCCATCCCTGGTTGGAGAGTGTAGGAGAGGCAGCCAGTCAATGTTTCTCACACTGATGTTTCTCTCCCTCTCTCTCCCCCTCCCTACCCCTCTCTAAAATCAATAAGCATGTCCTTGGGTGAGGATTAACATTATATAAAATTTAATTTTATAATAAATACAGTTATATAATAAATATAAATAGAATAAATTTATAAAAATATAAAATTACATAAAAATATATACATTGGGAACTCCAAGGAGATTTCTTTATGGAGGTTATATCTATTGACATTTTCTGAATTAGAAATTAAAACTGAGGGGTAAAGGAAGGTGGTGGAGGGTATAGAGTGGATGAATGGTGATGAACGGAGACGTAAAAAAATAGTAATAAATATTCTCGGGGAAAAAAACATGAGGAGGGGGAGGGAAGTGACTTACCAATAGTCACTCACCTCACACTCTAGCTTGTGGGTTAGTCAAAAAAAAAGGGAACAAAATTTAAAAATTATATTAACTTTGAAAAAATAACTTACTGTGTATTAACATAATAATATTTTCTTAAACAACTTTTTCTAAAGCAGAATATTTGATGAAAAAATTTGTATTGTTTTGCATTTTTGGAAATCTTGATATATGGCTTAAAAAGAAGACAACTGGATTCTCACATCTGCTTTTATATCTATTTTGTGTGTAGTAAGTTGTTTTTGTCAAACTATAGATATAAAATCTAGTCTCACAAATTTTGAATATTGTGTAGTTGGGAAATTTTGTTTAATGAGATACGATTTATACCCCCCCAAAATTCACCTTGTAAATAAATGTACAATTTAGGAGATTTCAGTAGATCCCACAAGTCTGCAACCATCATGGCTACCTAAATTTATCACCCCACAAAGAATTCTTATACCCATTAGTACTCACTTCCTCTTCCTCCTCTTCTTGTCAACCACTAATCTACTGGTTAAGAAGAAATATTTATTTACGTAACTTATTTATTTATATTGAGGTATAATTAACATATAACTTTATATTAGTTTCAAATGTACATTATAATGATTTGATATTGTGTACACTGAGAAATGATTAGTAACAATGTCTAGTTACCGTCATCACCAAAGTTATATAATTGTCTTTTTCTTATGATGAAAAAAGGAGAAACATTTTGAAAAGCAGTTTTAGATAATTGTGACTCTTCTTTGATAGTACAGTAAAATTGAACAAGTGCTTCTTTGGTTTGTAATGTGGAATCTGAAACCATATCCGTAAATTTTATTTTACTGTATTACATTAAAAAATCTGTTGGTTTGGTGTGAAATGTCTGCTTTCAGCTATGATGGCGTAACAGAGGAGTAACCCTTTCTCTTGCAACAAATAAACAAAAATAACATTTTCTACATACTGGACATGAGACAACAAATGAAAACAATTCTCAGTAGACAAGAAACGGACAACCTGAGTTCTGTGGTTGCTTCAGATTATAGCTTTGAGAGAGTTTCAGGCTCTGACATAGGAAAGGGAACTGAGATTGAATTTGGCAGACTCCCTCAGTTGAGGAGAGAGTGCTGAGTGTCCAGGAAGACCAGTGTAGCTAGGGTGTATCACACAGAATAACAAAGAGGAGAGCACTGCACAGTCAGAGAGCCCAGAGATCTGTAGGGAGTTCCCTTCAAGTGCTCAGCAGAGAACGAGTCAGGGCTCATGTGAGAGAAAACTACCTGGGTTTGGGGACAGAACCATCTGAAAGGATTACAGGGAGTGATGTCTAGTGCTCATACAGGGCCAGGAACTGCATCTTTTCCCACTATGGAAGTGGATAAATTTAGAATTCATAGGGTATGGGGTACTCTGGAAATTTTTGCCTCAGTAGAGAGGAACAGTTAGGTTCTAGACTGAACAGTGAATGCTCTGACTATACCTGAAAAATAAAAGTAATACCTCATAGGATCAAACTTTTCCAAATAACTGTATCCCAGAGCAAAGCTCATGAAAATTTGTAAGATTATAAAAATACCCAATTTATTTTTATATTTATAAAGTAAAGTTTATAATATCTGCTGTTCAATCAAAGATTAATTGGCATTCACAGAGGTAAGAGGACATAACGAATAATGAGAATAATCAGCCAATCAAAATTAAGTGAGAACTTTTCTTTATGTACAATATGTCTTGATATCTGAATTAGAAATTAAAACTAGAAATTAAAATTCATTTAAAAATAATCTATTACATAGTAACAAAACATTTTCATGAATAACTTTTTCTAAAGTGAAATAATACCTGATAAAGCTTGTATTTTGCATTTTTTGAAATCTCTGAATGTTATACCTTAAAGACAACTGAATTTTCATGTGAGAAATTGGAGACAAGGACATTTAAGACAGTTATAACTATTCCATTTGTTTATAAGTTGAGATATGGAAGATACAAAAGACTCAAATTGAACTTGAAAATGAACTATATTTGAGATGAAAAATACACTGGATAGCATGAACATCAGAATAGACACTACAAAATAAAAGATGAATACACTTGAACTCATAGCATTAGAAATTATCCAAGAAATATAGGAAAAAAATTCTAAAACAGTAGAACAATATTAAGCAACTTAATTTACAGATAACTGGAGTCCTTAAAGGAGAGGATCTGAAGAAAGAAAAAATTTTTTTAATGGGGGAAACTTTCCAAACTTGATAAAAGTTTAAACCACAGATTCAGGAAGCTCAGTGAACTACAAGCACATGAAACATGAAAGGAATATCAAAGCGCATTATAATCATATTGCTAAAAACCAGTGATAAACAGACAATCTTAAGCTGGCTGTGGAAAAAAAGACATTTACAAATGCACAAAGATAAGGATGAAATCAAGATTTTTCAGTGGAAACAATACTAGTGAAATGATAATAAAGGGACATCTTAAAAGGACTGAAGGGAAAAAATAACCTAGAATTTTGTACCTAGCAAAATATATATTTTAAAATACAGAGGTGAAATAAAGACATTTTCAGACCTGGTCTATAAGAAATGTTAAAGTAAACACTTTATGTAGAAGGAAAGTAATAATAGACATCTGAATCTAAACAAAGGAATGAAAAACAGCAGAAATGGAAATTGTATGGGTAAATAAAAATTTTCTATTAAAATAACTTTAAATGATAAATGACTAAAAAAATATATTGACATTGTATTTTACAGTTTATTGCATGTAGAAGTAAAATACATAACAAAAGCATAAAGGCCAAAAAGGGAGAGCATGGAAACAGAACTTCATGAGATTGTGATACTGTATGTGAAGCGGTATAATAACAAAGCTAGACAGTGATAAGTTATATGCTATTGTATTGGGTTTCCTTTGCCTTTGCTTGCTGTAACAAATTACCACAGAGTTGTTGGCTTAAAACAGTAGACATTACTTTCTTCTGGAGACCAAAAATCTAAAAAACTATTTGCTAGGCCAAAATCAAGGTTTTAGCAGGGTTGTTGCTATAATACTCCAGAGGCACTAGGGAAGAATCCATTCCTTGTCTCTCTCAGCTTCTGGTGACTGCCAGCGTTTCTTGGCTTTGTGATCACATCATTCCTATCTTTGCCTTAGGTCATATTGCCTTGTGTTTTTCTGTCTGTCAAATCTTTCTCTGTTTTCCTCTTACAAGGACAGTTGTAATTATACTTAAGGTCCACATGGATAATTCAGTATAGTCCCTTCAACTCATGATCCTAAATTGAATCACAGCTGTGTACTCCTCTTCTTTGCCATGAAAGAGAACATTCACAGGTTCCAGGGAGTAAGATGTGGATATCTTGGGGGCTGGGTTTGTGGGTGACATTACTCAGCCTACCACAACTTATAAACTAAAAAGGCACTGCTAAAATGACAACATATGGCTAATAAGGAAACAAAGGGAATAAAATGCAAACTTAATGAGGCAGAAAAAGGTGTAACAGGTAATAAAATACAGATGAGACAAATAACGAGATAAAAGAATGTAAATGATCTAAACACCCTAATTATAAGGGAAAGGTGGTCAGATTGGCTAAAACAAAAAAGTACACACTGCACACAAGGAATGCACTGTAAAGATAAAGATATATATACAAGTACTAGACAAAAGCAAGCTGGTATTGCTCTTTTAATATCAAAGTAGGTTGAAAGCCAAGAATATCATCAGAGATAAAGAAGTGTATTTCATACTGATAAAAGGATCAATGAAGAGAATGTGTAACTATTCTAAATACTTATATTTATGTCCCTGATAATAGATCATTAAAATACATGAAGCAAAAGCTAATAGACTTACAAGAAAAAATAGACAAAAACTATTCTTGTCAATTGGATAACAAATAGGTAAAATCATCAAGGATATGGTACATTTGAACAACACTATTAACCAGGCTGGCCTGATTGACATTTATATAATGTTTGATCTATTCTGACAATTAGCAGAATAAAAATTATTTTTATGTTGGTAAAGAATATTTATCAAGATAGATCACATTCTGCGACCTAAAATAATGCCTTAATAAATTCAAAAGGATTTAACTCATTCAAAGCATGTTCTCTTACCATAATGGAATTAATTTAGATATTAATAACATTTTGTAAATCTGAAATATTTTAAAGTTAAGTAATACTTTTCTAAATTTCTGAATCAAAGAGGGAAGAAATCATAAGGGATTTTTAAGAAGTATTTGGAACTGAATAAAAAAGAAAACCCAACATGCCAGAATTTTTTGTATGCTGTTAAAGCAGTAGGTAGGGGGAAATTTGTAGAAGAAAGGTTGTAAATTAATAATCTCAGTGTCTACCCTAAAAGAATAAGTTAAAATAAGCAGCAGAAAGGAAAAATAAAGGTCAAAGAATACAATGAAAGGAAAACCACAGCAATAGAAAATGATTGAAATCAAAAGAACAAAATTTAAGGGCTAAAACTACATGATTGTAAGCATTATTATAAAGCTACCATATTAGTATAAGACAACATAGTGTTATCAGAAGGATAGGCAAATTGATCAGCAGAATACACTGGAGAATCCAGAAATAAACCCACAGCCATAAGGATAATTGATTTTTTAAATTCTCACCTGAGGGATATGTTTATTGATTTTAGAGAGAAGGAAAGGGGCTGGAGAGAAACATCAATTAATTGCCTCTTGTACTTGCCCCAACTGGGGACTGAAGCCGCAACCTAGGTATGTACCCTGTCCAGGGATTGAATCCAAAATCTTTTGGTATGCAGGATGATGCTCTAACCAACTGAGCCACGTGGCCAGGGCAGAGGAAACTTTGGGACAAGATGGATGTATTTTGTATCTGACTGTGCTAATGGTGATGGTTTCATGAATATACAGGGCAGGGCAAAATTAGGTTTACAGTTTTGAGTATACAGAGCATGGAGTTTATTCTTTTATTATTATTTATTATTAATTCTATTATTTTTCTATACAAACAACTTTGCCCCACCCTGTATACATGTCAAAATTTACCAAGTTACACACTTCAAATATGTTTAGCTTTATTCAGTTATAATTTAGGAAAGCTGTTCACTCAAAAACAATAAAAACTCCATTTTTTTGTCTTGTATTGGATCCTTTATTCGTGCATGATTTTGTAATCATGAATTGATCATTTGGAAATTAATTGTTCACTAAATACACAGACACATTTCATTTGCAGTATCAAATAATCACACTCATTGATACCATCTGGAAAGTCTGAAGTATTAGAAAGCATTTAAGCTCATGTGGCACATAGATGTTCTTACAGAATTAGGATTTTTTAAAAGCTTAAATTTTATCATTGACAACAAATATCGACAGTTGTTTTCCATAGTTATTTTGGTCCACAAATGTCTGTCATATCTACAATTGAAAAACCATTGTTTGTCAGTTCTTTCAATTTTACATTTCACCATAAAAACTAATGAGCTTGTAACTCTGAAACAACCATTACACACCACTCTTCAGCACAAGTACTTGATGTGTCCTTCCCATTTTGAGAAACTTAGAGTTGAAATTTAATAACAATCATTTTTTTACTACTTCATTAAAAACATTTTATTAGAGATACTGGCAAATTTTTCCCATCTGAAAGTGTGTGGCAATGAATAATAACTACTGGTACATTTTAACCATCATCGCCTTTCCACCATTAATGCAAAAGTCAACAGAGTATAAAAGGCAAATAATATCTAATGTTATGAAAATGGTTTTGCCTTTTTGTGGAAGGGTTGTAAGGACTGACCCTCAGAGGCGCAAAGCCAACCTTTCAGCAGTGTCTGGTACAGGCTGACCATAATGCAGAACATTCCTGTCACCATTGGTGAGCCAAACTAAAAATGCTAGAAATATGGAAAAGAGTCTGGCTTTTGAATTGTAGATACGGTTAGTCAGAACTCGGCTCCAGTTCTGTGCGATTTGGAACAGTGGACTCTACTGTTACTATAATAGCTGAATATGTACTTTATACCATGCACTATGCTTTACACCAGTGATTTTCAACCTTTTTCATCTCATGACACACGTAAAACAATTGCTATGAGTCTGTGGCACACCAAATCATGTATTTGCCAGTCTGACCAAAAAAATAGGTATAAAGTTGATTTATTCACATTGGATAGCTATTGTTGGGTTGGCTGTTGTCACTTTTTGATTTGACAGTCTTAAGGGCAAAGAAGTCAGTGTCCCTGACTAAATAGACAGGTATTGAATGTTTTAAAAATCTTGCAGCACACTGGGTGAAAATCGCTGCTTTACATAACTTACTTTGCTTTGTTACCACTTTGTGATCTGTTGGTTCTGTCACCACTCCCATTTTGCAGATGTGGCAACAGTGTCTTAGTTAAGTTACTCGCTCAAGTTTAGCATTGTTAAACATCATTCTGTTTAACGTAGAATGTTTTTCAGTCTATATTTTTGTCCTTAACCACCAAGCTCTGTTCGATTTCCTGAAAATCAGCTCTTGTGATTGGAAGATGGTTGATGTTGGGCAGAATTCCTATAAGCAGTCCAGTGATAGTAATATTTTGTTCATGTCCCTGTTGCTAACATTACTTTTGGGCTTTTCTTTGTCTCTTGA
The DNA here is from genome assembly GCF_021234165.1 of Pteronotus mesoamericanus. Classification (NCBI taxonomy): domain Eukaryota; kingdom Metazoa; phylum Chordata; class Mammalia; order Chiroptera; family Mormoopidae; genus Pteronotus; species Pteronotus mesoamericanus. The sequence goes on along the minus strand of NW_026555267.1, from coordinate 7,821,245 downwards.
TTATTCTGTTCCCTGATCTATCTCTCTTTCTTGCCTTAGGACGATTCTCCTTTCTCTCAACTGATATGTAGATTTTCTGACATTTCTGCTGTCTTTGGTTTCCTCTTGGTACTTACATTGTTCACTACATACGCTTCAGGAACTTAACAGTTTATATTGTCTTACAAACAGCAATAACATCAGTGATAATGAAGTAACTAACATTCAGGATACTAAGGTTGAAAAGATTAGAGTTTGTGTATTTGTTAGATATTATCTGAATACCTTAATAAGACTTCTGTTCTGAAAAAAAGCAGATATCTTATCTGTTCATTCTCTTAACACTTCAGTAATTCTGGGGAAGAGTGTTGATACTTTTTCATTAAGTGCTGAAATGTCATTCAATTACAGGATTAAGAGTTTAACAGTGAGGTAGTTCAACTGTCAATGTGGAATAAAAATTATTGTATCATTATCTAGATTTTAATATCACCTGGGACTCTGCGGAAATGCTTTCATAATTTTATTATGCCTACATTTCTCTACATAATAGGTGTGTGTTAGCATACGTGGGTGTGGGCTTTCAGAGGAAATCTGCACTGCACTTGAGTGACATCTTGGAATTGACTCTTAACGGTATATGCTAAATGACTTGTTTTAGAGACGGCAGTTTCTTTGAGTTGTTTAAAGGAAAGTAGAATTTTTCTGGGGGAGTAATTATAATGAGACTAAAATTTTTAAGTTATCAGTTAAGTTTATTCAGGCTTTCAGTTCAATAGAAGAATTTAAATTGGAATATTCAAATTTAAGGTTTTAGTTTTATCTAAGGTTGGGGTTGAGGTACTATGTAAATATTTTGTGTTAATTACCCCATCTCTATTAGAAATTTAGCTCTATATTTGCCATGATTTTAAAGAACTAATGCAGATAAAAGAATGGTCTTTTTTCCCCCCAGATATTATGTGCATTTTCATACAAAAGAACTGATTTTTCAAAAATGTTTATATTGATTTTAAACTCCTACCTGTCTTGATCATGGATATATTTGACCATCTGTATCATTATCTTTCTCCCTAGATTTTTTTAATATTCTTGATTTTTTTTCTCTCTGAGTTTTGAGTTTTGCACTACTCATTTTTATGTTATTTTTTATTTTTATCCTCACCTGAGGACATTTTTTCATACTTTCAGAAAGGTTGTGGGGAGAGAGAGACTGATTTGTTGCTGTACTTATTCATGCATTCATCTGTTGATTCTTGTGTGTGCCCTCACCAGGGATCGAACCCACAATCTTGGTGTATCGGGATGACACTCTTAACCAACTGAGCTGCCCAACCAGGGCCACTACTCATTTTTAAAATATGATTATTTTGGGGGTGAAATTTTTATGATATATATAATTCACCATTTAAAAATATACAATTCAGTGGGCTTGAGTGTATTTATACTGTTGTACAGTACCACCTCTCTCTAGTTTCAGAATGTTTTCCTCACCCCAGACACCCTATACCCATTAAGTAAACACTGCCCATTTCTCCCTTCCCCCACTCCCAGGCAAATACCACAAAGTACACTTTGCTTTCCTTCTGTGTATTTGCCTACTCTGGGTATTCCATGTAAGAATTCGTATAATACTGGACCCTTTGTGCTTGGCTTAGCATAGTGTTTTCATGGTTCACCGATGTTGAAGCACATATCAGAACTTCATTCTTTTATAATGGCTGAATAATATCCCAGTGTGTGTGTATACCTCTATTTAACTATTCATCTGCTGATGGACATTTGAGTTGTTTTCACCTTTTGGCTATTACTAATAATTCTCCTACAAATGTTCATCTATAAGTTTCTATATGGACATGTGTTTTCATTTTTTTAAAAATTTATACCTAATTCTGGAATTGCTGGCTTACATGGTAATTCTGTGTTTAACATTTTGAGAAGCTGCCAAACTGTTTTCCACAGTGGCTATATTGTTCTGTATTCCTACTAGCAATTTAGGAATACAAAGAATTTGTATTTCTCCACATCCTCACCAACACTTAATTAGTTTTCATTTATAATTATATTTTGTAGCCATCCTATTGAGTATGAAGTGGTATCTCATTGTGGTTTTGATTTGCATTTCCTTAATTATCAATGAAGTTGAACATCTTTTCATGTGCCGAGTGATCTTTGTAAGCCATTTTTAAATTGGATTCCTTGCTTTTTGTTGGTAAATTGTTATGAGAATTCTTTATATATTTTGTATGCTAAATTCTTATCAGTTACATGATTTGACAGTTTCTCCCCTTCTGTATATTGTCCTTTCACTTAATGTTCTTTGATGCACAAAAATTTTTTAATTTTAGGGAGTTCAAGTTACCTGTTTTTTCTTTTGTTGCTTATACTTTTGGAGTGATATCTTCAAATCCATTGCCAAATTTGAGTTCATAAAGATTTACCCCATGTTTTCTTGCGAGAGTTACAGTTTTAGCCTTTGCATTTACATTGTTGATCCATTTTCAATTCTTGGATATGGACATATAGAGGGTTGCAACTTAATTCTTTTGCATGTGGCTCTCCAAATTTCTCAGCACCATTTGTTAGACTTTCTCTCTCTCTCTCTCTCTCTCTCTTTTGAAAGATCTTAGCACCTTTGTCAAAATCAATTATGTATCAGTACTTGGGTTTATATCTGGAAATATAATGGTACCCTTTGTACTACATAGTTGGCCTTATGATTTCCATAAAATCTAGACAGACAAAATATCATACCTATTAGTTTTTTTGTGTGTGGGCATCATCAATCTAGATAACATACAATGAAAGATACTAACATAAAAATCATTTGACGGTACTAAAAGAAATACATGTGGTACTCGTAGGTAAAGAGCTGTAATTTTTTTCTTTTGCCTTTACCTGTGGAAATACCAGGTTGAGCTATGGTGTTTTTATTTTAAAAACTTAACCTCCGCCTCGCTACATACCTGAAACTAATACAAAATAATTTTGAATGTAAACTATAATTGAAAAATAAAATTAAAAACATATAAAATATACCTCCACCAAAAAAGAGTGTCTTTCATGGTTACTGTTGATGTGAGAATGTCCAAAGTTAGAATTTTTATAAAAACTTATTTGAGCCAAAGTGACGACGTATGCTGGGGAGCAAGATTTCAAATGTTCACGAGACTAGCAGGTTAGCAGTTTCTTTTGTGCATTTGAAATTAAGGAGGGGATGTAAGATGTGAGAAAGCAAGGGAAGGGGTGGATTATAGGACAGTTAATATTGTGTGCTCTTGAGGCTTAATAACCCCTTCGAGGAGTATTACTTCTAGTTGTGTTAACCTAGACCCACAGGAACAATGGACAGGGCTGGCTTAAAACCTTTCTAAAGAAGTTACAGACCTGGGGCATGACTACCCACCATGTCCTGCCCGTTTAGGATTTTATGATCAGATCATCCTGTGAGGTTACTTTTTATAGAACTTCTTTTTCTAGTCCACATTAATATTGAGTGTTCCTTCTGATTATCTTTGTTTCTTCACTGTTCTTTCTTTTTCTAATAATAATGCTTTATTAGTAAAAATGAGTTTGAGGACTTGAAAGTTTTACATTCTGTAAAATATGGAACTCTGAATATATTGATTTCCCCAGTGTATACTTATTCTCTGTTAGAAAAGTTTATAGGCTTGAACTTCTGAATACATAGTTAGTTTATTATAACTTGAATTGGAAAAATGAAGTAGAGTGTTTCAAAATTTATTTTAAAATTGCATGGTGACAAATCTCCGGAAATGGCAGAATTTTTACATGTGAGGAAATATAGGTAACGACTGTAGGAAAAAAATATATAGCTTTGCTAAATCAAAAGTCACTTTGAAAGTACTATTTTATACAAATTTATTTATTGAGTTGATGATTTACACCTACTGTATTGATAAACATTGAAAGGAAAGAAGGACCTAGTGCCAGTCATGTTGTGGTAGCCCATTCAAATTACTGCTGTCTTTATAAACAGTACAGGCCTTCTGAAAGAAATGTAATTGTATATATCGATAAGTTTCTTATGTAATTACTTAATGAGTCTTTTTTTATTCTGGTTTACCAACTATATTAATACTCTCTTTTTCAATTTGAGATATGAATATCGTGTAGAAATGGTTCATCAGTCCTGCAATGATCCTACAAAAAATATCATACGAGAGTTTGCATCTGACTTTGAAGTTGGAGAATGCTGGGGTTATAATAGATTTTTCCGTTTAGACTTACTTGCAAATGAAGGATACTTGAATCGACAAAATGATACAGTGATTTTAAGGTAGGAAACATTTGATGTTGTGGCTTTTATCGTGAAGCAATAATGTCACCAGAACTTTATTTTAAAAATCTATTCATTTAACACAGGTGAATATTGAAATTCATATTAACCGTAATCTTAACCATGTTCTTAACCATTTCATTTTAGGAGTTCTGTGATAAGTTACTCAGAAATGTGTTTGACATCTAGTTGGTAATTCCATAAAAAGGAAACTACTTAGGATAAATGCAGTAAGGTCGTGTTTATCTGTTGAACTTATTGCAGCCTCATTATTTGCAAATCAAAGAATAGTGAAAAATCACAGACTTCTGTTTTTCATTTGACATTGTTCATATTTGAGTGATTGGTTTTACAAGCTTAATTTCACAAAAAGGTTTTCAGATCCTTCTTGATAATAGCAAATTAAAATAAGAGAATAGAGACAAAAATTGACGAAAACAAAGTGATAGGAGTTGGTGTGTTGTTTTCAAGGACAGGACAAACTACCAAACCACCAAAACTCAATTTAATGTTGGGGTAAACATTACAAGTCAAAAGTTTTGGTAATCATTACAAGATGTTTTAATTTGATTATAAAAATAAAGGGAGGGCTTGAGTATTTAAAAAATAGATTCAGCCCTGGCCGGTTATGGCTCGGTTGGAGCATCGTCCCATAACCGAAGGGTTGCAGGTTCCAACCCCAGGCCTGGGAGGCAGCCAGTTGATGCTTCTCTCTCTCTCACATCAGTGTTTCTCTTTTCCTTCTTCTCTCCCTTCTCTTTCTAAAAGCAGTGAAAAATTGTACTTTTGGGTGAGGATTAAAATGGAATAGACTCAAATGTTTTGAACTGAGAGGTTTCAGAGTGTTCAACAGTTTAGAAAGTTGTCATCAAAGCAGTTTTAAAAGCTTTCTTCCTTGGAAACAGTTTGATATACTCTTACATTTCACTTATTCTGAGCTTTTTGTTCTTAAGCATGCTGAATGAGTTGCTGTTGTATCAACCTTTACTGTTATGTGTTTTTCATAACTTCTCTGGGAGAATAAAGAAGTGAAAAAAGATTATTGCATTTTTAATATAGAAAAAGCGTTCATGCTTTTGTCATCTTCGGAGGGTTAGTTTAGCTCCATTTTATAACCCTTTAATTTTTTTGTATTTTAAAAACATTCACCAGAAATAATGTGTTGCTATTTCACACTTGAACCATAGAGAAGATTACAAAATTATTCAAACATCAATCTTACCAACCTACAAGAGAGCCGTTTTTATACCCTTAGTCCTCTCCTGATTGGAGTATTAGTAATGTTGACTCTTACTGGTGGCAATCTTTCTTTTTGTAATGCAGTTTATCCTACCTCTGGTTCTTTATTTAGGCCATCCCTGTTTATAACAACTTTTTCTTATAGGCTTAGTACAGGAACAGATTCCCGTTATGTTTAATTATCACTTATTTAGCAACATTTACTGAGTCTGTCTGTGCCTGTCATTGAGCTAATATTAAGAGAGTATAAGACATGGCTTTTGTCTTCAGGGAACTGAAGATAAAATGGGCAGATAAAAACAACTTATTATTTCATAAGATAGTGCTATAGTAGCAATATAAATAAATTGCTGTGGGGCCATGAAGAGGGGGCTTTTAATTATCTTATTACTCATAATATTTATTTAATGACATATTGTTCAAAATTTAAACCTCAATTCAAGATTCTGATGGAATTTTATATGTATATATTAAAAAGTTACTTATGGCTTTTCTAGATGTATAAATATTTTATTTAAGAGAAAGTTAAAGAATTTTATCTGTGTTTGTTTTTGTTTTAATGGCACAAATACTAAAAATATGCAGGGTTGAACGTTATTTTATTAATCATTCAAAGATACTACTCTTTAGGAAAGTTGTACTGTCTTATTAGTGTAAACTGTCTGGGCATTATCCACTCAGAATGGTGGTTCAATAAATCATTTTTACCCTCTGATATATGAGTACCCTTACAAAAAAGTAGATACCTGTTGCAGATAACTATATGAGGCGGTCGGTAGATTCTTACACTAGCTGTGAAATTGTCGGGGGAAATGGAATGGTAGTGGACATAAGGGTGGCCAGACTTGGACTGCAACTGACAGGCATCTGAATTGGTCTTACCGCTTCTGAAACTTCTTTATTTGTTACTGTAATTTTTTCACTGTAAATGGAGTCGTGTTTGGCTATGTAATAAAGGTAGAAGTTTGTTTTTTGTTAATATACTTTTTTTTCTTAACTCTAGCTAAAATATGCCATATTGTGATACCTGGATAATTTTGATTTTAAGTTGCTATCTGGAGGGGTTGGGAATATAGGTTTTTGAGGACATGAGATTCTTTTGAGGAACTGTAAAGCAGTCCTGGGTAGTTGACCTTTTAAGTGATTTTTTTTTTACTGAGAAGCAGGAAATATGGGAATGTGAGGTGCAAGAAGGAAGGGTAGCGCCTGAAACAAACTGCCAGTTTTGCTAGCGTCTGACCTAGTCAAGAAAAGGGAAAGAAAGTATTGGCTTTCTCCTTCCTGCATTGTATGGTCCTGCTCTTTCCAACTCATGGTTGGTATTGCATTTCAGCTAGATTATTACAATAAATATATTTTAATAGGTTAATCATGATGGGTAATGTTAATTCTTTAGAATAAACTACAGTTTAATTTTAGATAGCTGACTTAAAGATGACTTTTCAGAATCTTATTTTATGATTTGTGAACTATATGTATAAATGGTGATTGTGAGGAGCTCTGAGTTCATTTTTAACTTGGGCCTTACAATGTAATGAAACTTAAAAGTTTTAGAATTTATATTTATAGATTCAAGGCTTGGTTGATATTTTACTGTTTGGATTATTTTTCACGTGCAGCTATTCTTTTAAGGTTTCAGGTGCGTTCACCAACTTTCTTTCAAAAATGCCGGGACCAGCATTGGTATATTACTCAATTGGAGGCTGCGCAAACTAGCTATATGCAACAAATAAATAATCTTAAAGAGGTAAGCAAAAAATATATATTTTGGTGGTTTAGTGTTTCATTGTCTTACTGGCCTAACGTTTTAAATTCAGTTTTGGATATTTACTGCTGTTTGTAGTTTTCTAGAAAAGTCTAATTATCTTGTTCTTCCGCCTTACCATCTTTGCACCTCTAATCCTTTACTGTTCAGTAGTCACTAGTCACATAGGGCTATGCAAACTTATTTAAAACAAATAAAAATTCAGTCCCTTAGTTGCAATGGCCACATTTTAAATGCTTGTATGGGCATTGCAGATAAAAAACATTTGCATCATTGCATAAAATTGTATTGCAGTGCTGCTGTAGTTTGAGGTTATCTCTTTGTGTTTCTTTCAGTGACTTCTGTATTTCTCTTCCTCATGCTATCTTGAATTTAGAGGATTCAAAGCTATAGAACAACTGGAAGTTGCCCCATCTCGAATCCTTACCATTGTTGAATTGAACACTGGGGAGGATCAGTTAATTAGTTTTTATTTTATAAGGTTAAACTAAATTATGTAAGGAATGTTTCTTTCTGCCAATGGAAAATGAAATGGGGTGGACGATTTGAAGTGCCAAGAGAGGTTAATAGATGAGGGAGGAACATGTGAATAAATAATACTTTCAGAGATTTTCATGTTAAATGTACTATTTAAAACTGCCTTTTTACATAGAGTTTACTAATTGTATGTGTAGCTTGGGCGGGACAGGAGAAGGATGAGAATAAATTGGGCAGTTTTTCTTTGTCATAGATTTTTCCATAAGCAAAAAGCAGCAGGCCGTGAGAGAGATGGTACAAGAAAGGGTTTTACGAACATATGAATATATTGTTTCACTTAAAATATTTTTTGCTGTACCGCAGAAACACTGCTTATGACTCATGTTTATTTGTGCTGTTTTTGTCTTAAGAGACTCACTATTGAGTTATCTCGAACTCAGAAATCAAGAGATTTGTCACCACCAGCTAATCATCTTAGCCCCCAAAATGATGACACTCCCGAGACACGATCTAAGAAGTCTGGGTCCTGTGCTGACGTCCTCCTCCAGGATGGTCCTACATCAGCTTCTGTAAGAGAGGCCAAAGAGGAAGAAGATGAGGAGAAGATTCAGCATGAAGATTATCATGTAATAATTAGACAAGTTTTAGATTTGTGTTTGATAATGTGATATAGGGGAACAGTGTGCTGAAAATTTTGTCCACTTATTTTTATTATTAGTATTTGCCTTTCTGGAAATGTTAATAAGCCTGAAGTTGCTGAATCAAAGTGTTTTAAGGTTTAAAATTAATTTATTGTAGAAAACTACATTGTACAAAACAAAATGTGATGTACATTCTAGAAACTACATAGGTTGTGAATTTTTTAAATTCTTTCATTTCCATTTCACTCACACTAGTAAATACCTTACTGCAAGTGTAGATAGAATGATTAAGAATTTGGGAGATAGTTAGGTTTGGTCCCAGCTAAACAACAACCAGACTGAAAATTCAAGAAGTTGTTTTTGTTTAAGGTAAGGCAGAGATGCAGAGACAGGCTTTTTGAGACTTCGGGTATACATTCAAATGAAGGTGCTGTCAGGGAGAGAAACTGAAGGTAAGTTTAAGGTATTGACGAAACAAAATAAGGAGATTATGAGGGGTTGTAAAGGGAACACTCAGGTTAACCTTTTGATAGGGTGAGGAAGAAGGGTAGGATAGAGTTTACAGGTAGGGAAGCTGAAAGTTGGGGGCATTTATGTTTTAATAGCAAGGTGTGTGTGTGTGTGCGCGCACGCGTCGATTAGTGACAGGGTTTTACAATGACCTTGCAGATAATAGAGGTTAGGTAGGATTTGAGGAACGATAATTTAGAATGTTACTCTGTATGGAGTCTTACTGGAAGCTGACATGGAATATATGAAGCATTTCCAATTAACGCTGAGGGCTAAGCTGAAATTGGCAGCAATAAATTGTTAGTAGTAGTAGGGTAATGCGGTTGTGAGATTTTCTCTACAGGGTTCAGCTGCCTATGCAAAGAAGCAGAGAATTTGGATGATTTCATTATTGTCTGCTGCTTGGTCCATATTGAACTCTTCTTTGAGATTAAAATCTTGTTTCTTTGCCTTGTTCTAGCACGAGCTTTCAGACGGGGATCTGGATCTGGATCTTGTTGGTGAAGATGAAGTAAATCACCTCGATGGCAGCAGTTCCTCTGCCAGCTCCACAGCAACAAGTAACACGGAGGAAAATGACATTGATGAGGAAACGATGTGAGTGTTGCACAGTAACCCCCATTATAAAACACCCGAGTGACAGGTATTAGAAGCATATTAATAACTAGGGCTAAAAGTGGGGACAGTTAGCGTTATTTTGATAATCTTTATAAATAAAGGGTCTTGAAGGAAAGCCTTAAATTATTTTCTACTTTCTCATCTCTGGGTTCCAAACTGAGTTAATTTTGGTTTTAATTTTTAATTTTGCAATTATTTCATATTTAAGAAAAGTTGCAAAAATGTTAACCAAAAGTTCCCCTATTTAAAAAACTGCTCATATTGTTTCCACAAATGTTCATATTTTGCTTTGTTACGTCTCTCTTTTTTTTCATCTCTCACTATGTAATTTTTTGTGAGACATTTGTGTGCACTTTTCATTATATACTTCCTAAAAACAAGTATGGTTCCTGTGTAACTATAGTACAGTTATCAAAATCAGGCAGTTAACATTGCTGTAATACTGTAATCTGACCTTTTATAAATTTTGCCAGTGATGTCCTTTGGTTTAGGATCTAATGCAGGATCACATGTTGCACATGTTGCTTTCAGTTAAGTCTCTTTTAAGTCTTCCCTAATCTGGGTCACCCAGTCTTTTTTTTCTTTCTTTTTTTAATTTGTTTTTTATGACTTCAACACTCTTGAGAAGTAGAGAGCAGGCATTTTGTAGAAGGTTGTACAATTTGCGTAGCCTGATGTTTCCTCATGATTAGATTGAGCCTATACACTTTTGGGAGGAATACTACAGAATTGGTGGTATAGCCTTTTTAGTACTTCATATGAGGGGGAAGTGAAGGGCCTCTGTCTTCAGCCTATACCATTAGGGTTGATTAATTTAGATGCCAGGTTAAGGTAATTTCTCTGCAATTATGACTTTTCCCTTTGTAATTAATAAATATCTAGTGGAGACATATTTTGAGACTGTAAACATTTTTCTCATTGTACTTTTAATTAATTTTAACATCCTTTGGTGATCCTAGCTTGGGAAAGATTACTGTGTTGATTGCCAAATGATGATTCTGTTATTAATTCTGCATTTATTAATTGGAATTCTACTTTAAGGAAGAGCTTTTTCATCTGCCGCATTAATTAGTTGATTACTATCATTAATATGGATTCATGGATTCTTATATTAAAAGGCTTAACCCATTTACTATTATGATTTATTACTCAGATTGTCCAAGACATAGCCAGTGGGAGCCTGTTAGAGAGCTAACTCCCTGTGTCTTTTTGAGATTTCCTCACTATTTTTTAAGCATTTTCTTATTTTCTGGCACTATTAAGACATTCCAGGTTCACCTTGTACTTTACCTGTTCCAGCCCTGGCATCAGCCATTTGACAAAAGTAAGGTGAGAGTTTTAATTCCTTATTTGACCTTGCTTCATTCCCACAAATTACCTCAAAATAAATTGTTTTCACTTAATGTACCCTTTAGCATATGTGGCAAATTGTCTAAGAGGGTTAATTAGTGAAAATGCAAAGCCTAAGTACCCTTAAGTCTCCAAATCAGAAATAATTTTTATAGTGATACTTCTAGACATTTAAAATAGAGCTCAATGGAATTAACATGAAACATTCTTTTAGATGGTGATTTTGTAGTTTAATTCACCTTGCTAATAGGTGGATTAAATTTGTAGTGCTATCTAAATTACTTTGTGTTTTTAAGATTTTTAAATTTTATTTATTTCAGAGAAAGGGGAAGGGAGGGAGAAAGAAAGGGAGAGAAACATCAGTGTGCAGGAGATTCGGTTGCCTCTCACGTGCCCTCACCTGGGGACCTGGACCACAACCTAGGCATGCACGCTGACTGGGAATGGAACCAGCACCCTCTCAGTTCTCAGGCCAGCACTCAGTCCTCTGAGCCACACCAGCCAGGGCTGAATTACTTTGTATTTGACTGTCTGGTCTCTTGACTTTTTCAAGGTGGTTTGAAGGCAGTTGGATTTTACATAAAACTTGACTCACAACTTTTCATTAGATTGACTTTTTAATCCTTTTTCTAATAGAAGGTGTTTGATTATATTCTATATATACACCTCTACAATAATATCTTGATTCAGACTATTTTGTATAATTTCAGAGAAATAGCACAGTTAATCATGAGCTATTTTGAGTACTTAGGGAATCAAAGTATTAGATCTTAGAAAGTAAGATTGGTTTCTTTATAGATGATGAAAAATAGGCATAAAGTTTGTTTGGCTAATGATTATTACAAATAGCTTTTACTTAACTAAAACACATTAAGTAGGCCTTTTTTTCTCTTCTTTCTACTCTTTTTTTACTTTCTCCTTCCTTGATCTTTCTGCAATAGTACTACATATTTTATTCCTGCTGTTTATTTTTTTCTTTTCATTTTTAAATAATTATAAATTTACATGCAGTTGTAAAAAAGACGATAGAGATCCCATATATCCTCTACCCAGTTTTCCCCAATAGGAAATGACATCTTGTAAAACCATAGCACCATATCACAGCCAGGGCACTGATATCGGATGGTCGAGATACAGAACATTTCCCTCATCACAGGGACCCCTCTTCTTAGGCCCTTCTATCCTGCACCCACTGCCCCCCTACTTCAGTAAATCCCCATTTACCCCCCACCACAAACCCTCATGGGTTCCTGTGTTCCCCATTTCTGCAATATTATCAAAAGAATATCAGTGGAATCACAAACTTTAGGAATTGGCTTTTTTCACATTACATAGTCCTCTGGAGATTCATTCAGGCTGTTGATGGGCTGTTTCCTTCAGTGCTGAGTAGTAGTCTGTATTGTGGCTGCACCACAGTTTGTTCAGCCATTCACTGGTAAAGGCCATCAGGATTGTTTCCATTTTTTAGTTATTATGAATTAAGCTACTATAAGCATTCATGTAACAGGTTTTTTTATATGAACATAAATCTCCATTTCTCCCAAGATAAATGCAACTGCCATATTGTATGGTAATTGAATGTTTGTACTGTTTTGCAATTCCTGTGAACAATGTGTGAGTGATCCACTTTCTCTGACTCCTCACCAGCATCTAGTGTTGTGACTAGTATTTATTTTAGCCATTCTGATAGGTGTTTAGTGATACCTCATTGTGGTTTTAATATGCATTCCCATAATGGCTAATAATGTTGAACATCTTTTCATCTGCTTGATTTGCCATCTGTGTATTCTTGGTGAAATTTTCGTTAGTGTCTTTTGCTTGTTTCCTAATTGGGTATTTTTAATTGTTGAGATTTTTAATTATGGTAGAATACATATAACATAAAATGTACTATCATAACCTTTTTTTAAAAAAGAAGTTTATGTAAACAACAAGACATTTGATTTGAAGGGAAAACTATCTGGGATTCGTTTCTTTTTATTTATCTTTTTTTTAATTGTATTTTTTCCATTACTATTTAACCCCCTTATAACCCTCACCCCCTGTGATCACCGCACTGTCATCCATGTCTGTGAGTCCTTTTTCCTTTTTGTGCAACCCCTCCACCCCCTATCCTCCCCACCTCCAGTAGCTGTCATCCTGCTCTCTATCCATGAGTCCGTCTCTATTTTGCTTTTTCAGTTTGTTCATTAGATTCCACATGTAAGTGAAATCATATTTGTCTCTCTCTGGTTGGCTTATTTCACTTGGCATAATGTTCTCCAGGTCTCTCCGTGCTGTCACAAAGGGGAAAATTTTTCTTTTTCATGGCCGAGTAGTCTTCCATTGTGTAAATGACCCATGGTTGCTTGATCCACTCACCTACTGATGGATACTTGGGCTGCTTCCATATCTTGGTGATTGTAAATAACACTGCAATGAACATTTGCAGTGTTATGTTTATGGTTGCTTATGTTCTTTTGAATTTATGTTTTTGGTATCTTTGGATATATTCCCAGAAGTGGGATCACTGGGTCAAAATGTACCAGCCAGGGTGGATTTTTGGATTTTAAACTAATTTCACGTAGCTGGGATAAATCTCACTTTGCTGTGGTGTGTAATTATCTTTATGTTTTGCTGGATTTCGTTTGAGAGCCTTTTTTAATGCTCTTAATGGTGTTACACATTTCTTTATGGCTGTTTTACAGCCTGCTTCTCCCCCAGGAAAAAACTTTGAGCAGCAGCTCTGAAGCTGAAATGAGTACAAAGGTGTGCAAATTTCTCCCACTTAGCAGTTCAGCCAGGATGGGATAGGGGAATTAGGGACTGTAGCCTTAAATCTTTTCAGATTGTCTTCTCAGGCCTGGGGCCTCTGCTCTATGAATGAATTGGGGCAAGGGCGATCTAGGCCCCAGCATTCTCAGCATGCTTGCCGCTGACTTGGGAGGGGAGGAAGGAGGAGAGAGGTCTTGGTTCAGGGACGAAAGATTCACTGTTCTCACCAGATTTTACTACATTTTATTGAGATGTTTTCCATTTGCTCTGTGCTCTTAGAACTCTATTGCCAGAGTCTTTAAACGGTTGTTTTCAAACTAACTTTCACCAATGTCATTGGAGAGCAGGTCTGAAAAGCTTTTCATGGTATCAAGCTTGGAGGGGATTTTGAGACTTCTTTAAATACCCCAAACTAGCATTGATTAGTGCTGTTCCATATAGTACTTTGTCATTTAAAGTAAAAATAAAGTAATAGTGTTTTTTGGTATGAGAGACTTTGTGAGGACTTTGATAGGCAATAACACTATGTTTTATGAAATAATAATTTAAGAAAATAGTATATACAGTAATTTGAGCATCTTTTTTAACCTTAAAATGTATCTTAAGCTAATTTACTGCCATTAAGTTACAAATTCTATAAAGCTGTAATCTCTTCTGCTTTACAGTGGTTCTCAGGTTTCTCTTAAAAATTAAATGTTGCAAACTATCTTGGTATTTTTTAAAGGTAATTTGACTATTAATACTACCTAGACATGTAATAAGGACAAAAGTCTTTTTCTTGTGTTTAAAAATATGCTGTGCGTAGCACAGGAGAAAGCTATGCACTATTGTTAAAAATTCAGTGAAGTGTGACAAATAAATGTTAATTATACTCTGTGGGAATAATGAATTTTATGTATTCTTAGGTCTGGAGAAAATGATGTGGAATACAACAACATGGAATTGGAAGAGGGAGAACTCATGGAAGATGCAGCAGCTGCGGGACCTCCAGGTACAGAGGCCAAGCCCACAAGCCACTCTGTCTTCTCTTTGCTCTCTTCTGACTGTATCATATCTTCATATGTGGCAGCCACGCTCTATATGGCTCGTGGTGTTGGAAGTGCTGTATTTTCTGTAAGGACTTTAGAGTATATTACTAAGGTATTTAAAACCATAATAATAGCTAATATTTGATATGTGTTCTTATGTACCAGGCACTGTGCAAAAAGCACTTTGTGTACCTTATCTCATTTATGTATAAAATTCTGTGAGTTTTTAGGCTACTGTCTTTCAAAACAGCCCCTCATATGGGTTCCTTGTATCATTATTGCTCCCTTTCGTTCTATTACCACAGCAGGAGTTCAGAATGAGTTTTTTCCTTTCATACTAGTGTCTGATCATGTCACTTCTCTACTTAAAAACCCTTTATTGGATTCCATTTACTTATAAGATAAAGTCCAAATCAATCAATACAGTACACTGGCCCTTTATGTGCTAGCTTCTGCTCGTTTCTTTAGCCTTACCCCTCTCACACTCCTCTGCACCATTTTTCAGCGTAACAAATGTGCCATGGTATCTCTCACATCTTTGCTTCCCAACATGTTTTTTCTACTCTAGCTTTTATTTTATTTCTTCCTGGAAGTCTTCCTAGACTGCTTGCCTTGAGTGTCATTTCTGTTGTCTCAGGTTAACCCATTACAGCCTATTTAACTTAATATAAGGGGGGGGGGCCCTCTCCAAAAAAATTGAATTATCTTTTGGAGGGTGAGCCCCTTGCAGCACAGGCTTTCCCCGCTAGGGGAGTGTTCTAGGAACCCATCTGTGTCAGGGTGCCAGCTGGAGTTGTTACAGGCTACGTTCCGCTTCCATGATTTTTTTTTTTTTTTATTTGAAGACTGAATGCATTTGCCCATTTCCTGGGTCATTTTTGAGTGTACCTGCCCACACCACACTTGAGTGTTTAGCAGTTTTCACCAAAAACAACATGACCCCCATGCCCCACCCTCCCTATTCTTCCAGTCTTGTCCCAAGTGACCTTTTTTGGTTTCCCTGGATGAAAAAGTCCTCAAAGGGAAACATTTTGCCAAAGTGGAAGAGGTGAAAAAAAAATGGCAGAAGGTCTAAAAGGCATCAAAATCAACAAGTTCAAAAACTGTTTTGAGCAGTGGAAAAAACATGTGCATCAAATGGAGAGTATTTTGAAGGTGACTGAAGTTTAAACATGTAAGAAAAAATACACAATTTCTTATAAATAAATTCCAGGGTGCTTTGGGCTCCCCCCTCATATTGAACATTTCTAATTGCTTATTTAACTGCCCATTTTGTCTTTCACCTCTGTACTTCATGAAGCCAAGATAACATGCACCTTCATTTTGTATTCCTAGCACTTAGCAAACAGTATTATAGGGATCATTTAATATATTTTATATGTGTTAAGTAAATATACTTTATTACTAAGTTTTTAATGTAATTTTCAAGGTTTTAAATAGTACCGAAAAATTTAGAGGCTGTCGTATTATAAAATAGTGTACTGAGTCAAGTTTACTGAAAATATTTCAGCTTTTTTTTTTAAAGTTAAACTTGTGATTTCCTCTCTTAAACTATGTTCTGGGTAACTTCTTGTATATAACATTTTTAGATACCCTGGGTAAACTAGAGGTTATATTTTTCAATTAATTTATTCATTCATTCACCAAATATTTACTGAACACTTAACTGGAATTGGATACTGTTTTATTCTCTGGAGCTATAGTATTGAATAAAAACTACTCCTGTTTTCATGGACCTTATGTTCTGTAATTCTGAAATTACAATTTATTTGTTCAAGAAATAATTTTTTGAGTACTTATTCTAGGTGCGGAGGATACAATCGTGAATCAAGCAGTTAATTTTTATTTTGTGCTTTTGGGAATTTTATACATTTGGTAGGCATTTTTGAAATTCTTCCCTATTCCAGAATTTCTGGAAAATACAATGAAAAAGACTCAAGTAATTTATAATCTAAAGATGAAAAGATACTCGAACAACATAGGTAACTTGAAAACAGCGCACATATAAAAGTGTTTCTTTATACTTGTATATCGCTCTTCATGGAGTGTAACTCTCCACCCTTTACTGTAAGCTACACTTGGTGGCTTGCTTCCAGATAGGACAGTGTAGAAAGGGAGGGGGACAGCGACCAACTATGTTAGAGAAATCTGGCCAGCGTTACTTCAACCGGGTTATCAAATTCAGTGTCATCAGTGTTGTCATGTTGATAGCATGTACCCTTGATAGGATGTGTTGAGAAGGGCACCTTATATCTGTCATCATCCCAAAAACCCATAAGCACAATCTGACCATGAGAAAAACACCAGATAAACCCCAGTTTAGGGACATTCTATGAAATAGCTGACCAGGATTCATGAAAATTGTCAAGGTCATGAAAAGCAAGAAAAATCTGAGAAACTGTCACAGATCAGAGGAACGAACCTAAGGAGAAATGATCGACTAGATGTGATTTGATATTTTGGTTGGGTCCCTGGAGCTCAAGGACATTGGGGAAAAATTAATGAAATGTGAATAAAGTTTGGAATTTAGTTAATAACATTAATATTGGTTTATTGTCATAAATATACCATAGTAATGAAAGATGTTATAAGTAGGGAAACTGGGTACAGGATTTATAGAAATGCTGTATTATCTTTGCACTTTTTCTATAAATCTAAAACTATGCTAAAATAAAACATAAGTAAAAACAAGCTAGATTAGGGGAGAGTTGAGCCTGAATGTGGAATGTATTGTCATTATGTGTTAATTATGGAAGGCCCATTTCAAACCTATTAAATATTTTGGAACCACCTGTCATCTAAAGAATCATGTCAGTTAAGATGTTAAGTTGTTCATTACACAGGAAAAGATCTTTCTTATGTAGAAGCTAGGTATAAGGTAAAATTCTTTTATTTTACAGGCGGTATTAAATAAGATCATGGCTTGAAAGAAGTGATTTAGTGATTAAGGTGGCCACATTTCCATAAAAATTGCATTGTTTATTCAGTTGTATTCATTTAGTTACAAGAGAACTTACCCTTAAATCTGTGCTGAAAATGTTGTAAGTATTGTTCTAATCTGGAACATGAGCAAGTTGAATGAGCTGGGTAGGAAAAATCTGTTCTGTATTTGCTGGCCATATGTAATTTATGAAACATTTTAATAATACTTCTTAGTTGAGAACTCATAGGTTCTGACTGTGTAACATACTTGTAAAACAATTTGACATTATGTAAGGTTATTACTGAAAACATTTGTTATTTCAGGTTAGGAATTTTTAAGGTCACCTGTTCCACAAATATTAATGAATACCCACTAGGCATCAGCCATTGTGTTGTTCATTGAGATTATAAGATGAATGAGCATCACTTTTCCTAAATGAGAAACCAGCACTAGTCATTGTAAAACTTTGTGACTGTGAATATAGATAGATACAGGGGGGTGGCACCAAAAAAATGGAATAAAGAGCTAATTGGGAATTGGTGCAAAAAGGTTTCAGAAAGGTACTGATGCTTGATCTTGCTTTTGAAAGATAAGCAAATAGTTCCTTTGGAGAGCATGAAAATCAATGAGATAAGATAACAAAGGCATTCTGGACAGAATATGCAGCATTGTTCCTTTTAGGAACTTCAGATAACTGAGACTTTAGTTTTATATGGGGTTGGGTCAGTGTTAGATTGGTAGGCAGGAACAAGGTCACGTAATGGAAAGTTTTATTTGCCAGGCTAAGGAGTTTGGAGTTTATTCAGTGGAACCACTACAGGTCTTTAAAAAGGAATGTGATCAGATTTGGTTACATAGTGGAAGATGAATTAAAGGTGAATGAGATAAAATTAGTTAGAAACTTCTGAAATATTACAGGAGGGAAAATTATGAGAGCCTAAAATAAGGCAATACCAGGATGGGTAGAGAAGGACAAACCTTCTGAGATATGCTAGACTCTAGGACTTGGAGTCGAACTGGATGGGTTGGAGTTAGTGAAGATCTGCAGATGATTCCTTAAGGCTTCTAGGTTAGGCTGTGCCATTATTCAAGATAGTCCAGGAGCAGAAGATAAATATATTCTATTTGATCTGTGTTGATTTTGAGAGACTGGTGGGACACCCAGGTAGGTGTCTATCTTGAGGTCCCATCTATCTAACTTAGAAGAGTTAGAAGATCTCTTACAAGATCTGCTTAGAAGATCTCAGATCTCAGGCGTGAGTCTGGTCTAGAACTATATGTTGATTTTTTCTTTAACACCAAACATCATTATTTTTTGAATCGGAATAAATGAGTTAAAAATATCCCAAAGACTCGTCCATAATACATAAGGAACTTTTACAAGTCCTTCAGAAGAAGATAGACAACCCCATGGGGGGAGGGGGGGAAGGGCGAAAGACTAGAATAGACACTTCACAAAGGCTGCTCAGGCAGCCAAAGCATTTTAAAAGGTACATGGCCTCTTTCTTTGGAAAAAATGTAAATTGTATGTCCCAGGGGGATCTCATAAATTTACATATCCTACTGGAGTTTGTTGAGCTAAGCTCCTTGGATGGGTAGATTAATATTTTCATCATATGTAGGAAATTTTCAGCAATTTTTCTTCAAGTATTGTTTCTCTTCTTCCATTATGTGTATGCTGGCATACTTGATGGGGTACCACAAGTATCTAAGACTGTTTATTTTCTTCGTTCCTTTTGTGAGGAAATGCCAAATAAAAACCACCACTTACACCCACTATAATAGCTAATATTTTAAAAACTGACAATACTAAATGTTGAAAGCATGTGGAGAGATAGAAACTCTCATAGCCTGCTGGGTAGGACTGGAAATTGATATCACCACTTTGGAAAGTTCTTGGGCAGTAGGGTGCTGAAGCTGAACATACACATACCTGTGCTCTACTATTTCCAACAGAAATGTGAGCCGTTCCCATTGTCTTTTTTTAAGATTTTATTATTTATGTTTGGAGAGAGGGGAAGAGAAGGAGAGAAACATCAATGTGTGGTTGCCTCTCGTGCGCTTCCCCCCCCAACCCCCCACTGGGGACCTGGCCTGCAACCCAGGCATGTGCCCTGACTAGGAATCGAACTGGTGACCCCTTAGTTCTCAGACCAGTACTCAGTCCCCTGAGTCACACCAGCCAGGGTGCCACTTTGTTTTTACAAGAATATTTAGAGCAGCAGTGTTCCTTTTTAGGTGTTGTGTGGGTGTGTTTAATTTAAGAAAAAATGTAATTGACAACAAAATAAGGGATGTGAAAAAGTAGAGCAGACAACTGGGAAGCTAGTTTGGGAGTAGACTGTGTAGGACCTTGAATGTCATGATAATCCATATAGGTGCTGAAATACAATCAAGAAGTAATTCATTATATTGTAGCAGGATTAATCTGTCTTGGCTCAGGAAGGGAGGGACCTGTAACTGATCCATTTGCTTTGTTATGAGGTGTTTTATATTTTTTTTCTTCCTGTGCTTCAAGAGCAGTTATCTGCTTATCATTTTCAGTAGCTTTATTCTTTGTAGCCAAAAGCAACCCAAATTTTTTCCCAGTAGAATAACGAAATTGGATATATTCATATCCTAGAATGCTGCATAGCAGTATAGATGAATCTCATAAACCTAATGTTGAATAAAGAAGCAGGATATAAGAGTATGTCCATACTTTATCATTACATTTATATAAATTTCAAAAACAGGCAAAAATAATCTATGGTATTTAACTCAGAATGGAGATTACTTTTGGGAAGGAAGGATAATGAGCAATGTAAGGAGGTGTGGGGGAGGTTTTGAGGTGCTAGTACTTTGGGAACATTCATGAGGCCGTGTACTTAGGTTTTAGACACACACACACGCCCCCACACCCCACAGTGATGGCTGTGTTAGCTCCCGGAGAGGGAAACTGTAAGTAGATGCTAAAGTGTTTGATGCCTGTGGATGAACACCATAGTGAGTAGAAAGGATGGGATCATGGAGAAGAGAGAGTGGCCACATGGGGCAGAAGCCACACAGGAAAGGGGTTTCTGCTCTTTGGTGAGAGTAATGGCCTGGAAGGGTAGAGAGGAACAGGAGACTGCTAACACTCCTCTCTGTACTAAGGGTTCATTGAACACAGACAACTTCTGTTTTTAAAGAACCAGGTATCATCGCATTCGATACCATACAGTGGGCTGCTGGCCTTATTTTCATACTACTCAGAATCACCTCAGTAGCTTTTTGGAAAAAGGTCCTGGATCCCGTCCCAGTGTTCTCATTCAGTGCAATGGGAGTGGAGCCTGGGAATCTGTAATTTTAACAACTCCTCACTGATATGTAGCCTGATTTGGCAGGGAAAAGTGTTAAGAAACAGTTTCATGGCAGAAGGGGTAGTTTTCTGCCAATTTTAACAGGAGTTCCAGAGAGTCCAGAAGCTGGGAAGAAAAATTGGTAATGGAATGATAATCCTTAGAAGAGGAAGAAGCAGGAGAAGGTGAAGTCATGAGGATGCAACTGTAGATGAAGAACATATTAGTAAATAATTAGCCTGAAGCTTCTGAATAATTGAACTCCTAAGGTGTGTTATTTTTACATTACCTACTTAAGACTTTTCTTCAGGTAACATTTTTAAATGTTGTGTTTCTTTAGA